>NC_081181.1:224325487-224625487 GCF_029867415.1 Vicia villosa
AATCACCTTGATTTTAATTTTTTTTAATAATTATTGAATTTTTTCGGAGATACATTTCCGAAATCATTTTTTTTTTTGAAGAGAGGATGTCTTCGGAGATGTATATCCGAAATATTCTAATTTTTGGTGAAAAAAAATTGATTTCGAAAATGCACTTCCGAAATAAAGAGGCATTTTAGGATTTCCAGCGCGGGTGACCAAGAAGACTAGGGGGTCAATAAAAAAATTCTCTAAAAATTATGGTACATATGGTTGTGTTTATTTTGAAGGAGTAGTATTCATTTTTATCTTTTATTTATCTTGTAGCACTATTAAAATATTATCCTTAAAAGTATAAAAACCTTATTGTAACTTTTGAAAGTGATTCCTTAAAAAAAACAAAATGGTTTGTTTTTGTCAAGAACGTCAAAATCAGTGCCAATAATATTTTCAATAGTCGTGGTAAAAAAGAAATGTCTTAATATAATTGTAACCAAAGTTTAAATTGTTTCATTCACTAAAAAAATCATTAGTATATATGTGTCGTGTATTATAATTTATAACTCTTTTTTAAATATTTCGGAACACAATCCAAAATTGTGTAAGAAGATTATTAATCAAGATGTTCTCGTGATAAAACAACTCAATTACAAGTTGTATAGGAGCACGGAGCCAGAAATTTTAGAGAATTTGGGCAAAAAATTTATACCCTGTTTTTATTAATTTTACACTTTGTTTTTACTAATTTTGTCTTTGATTTTGTTTAAAAATTTTGCCCTTAATTGGAGCCAAAAAAATTTACTCTGTTTTTATTAATTTTACCTTAAATTTTATCTAAAAATTATTAGTTTTGTCCGTGATGCTGTCTAAAAAACGACTATTAATGTGAAGAATATACAACGAAAAGAGGGGTTGAGCTCGGGCGCGTGTCCAGATTCGCTGAACTATAGCTCCGCCAATATATAGGAGTCCTATGTATTGTACCATCTTTTCTAGAAACATACTAAGATATTTAGACCACTACAACTCGAAAATGGACTAAATTTTATATATGAGACAATTTTATAAAAACAAAAGGAGAGAATAAATATGCTATTAAGACTATTTAAATATGATAATAAAATTATTTTAACTTTCAAAGAGATAAAAATTATCAAATGGACATTAAAGAAAAAGAAGAAGTGACTCAGAATTGAGTCGAGAAAAAGGAGAAAAAAAGTTTGAAAAAAAGGAGAAGAAAAAACTTAAAAACAGTTCAAGCTTTTAGTATATATAACAGGTTTAAACCATCTTTATATAGTAACCACTTTGTTTAATGTTAAAAAGAAACTCAATATATAAAAAAAAAATTTAATAAAGGATTATATATAATAAAGAAGATTGATACACAAAAAAGTGGGGGACTAGACTAAAAATCCATTCAAAAGTATTTAAATTTATAAAAAAAAAGGTAAACCTATCCTATTTTTTACATAATCGCTTATAATCTCAAGAGGGAGAGAGTCGAAAAGAGTTAAGGTATTAGATGTGCGGTCTTTATTAGAAAAAAATACGTACAACTATTATCTTCCCGGCAAATGTGAGTAAGAATGAAATTCATATCTAAAATAAGCTTGTGGCAGTGTAATCATCTATTCCTTAATTGTCAGGGAATCTGAGAGA
The DNA here is from genome assembly GCF_029867415.1 of Vicia villosa. Lineage (NCBI taxonomy): Eukaryota > Viridiplantae > Streptophyta > Magnoliopsida > Fabales > Fabaceae > Vicia > Vicia villosa. The sequence continues at coordinate 224,327,129 of NC_081181.1, forward strand.
AGTTAGAAGAAGAGAAAGCCTTAACCACAACCATTGAATCAGATTCCATTCAAAGTTTATTCCAACCTCTAGCTTTAGCCAACTCAATGTCACGGAGCACTCCACAAAACTCAGCTAACAATGAGAAACCGAAGGAAAGCGACTCAGAGAAAGCCAAAGAAAAAGAACCAGAATTACTACGGAATATACCACCGCAATCCGAAAAATTAGTGGCTCCCGCAAATATAATACATAAAAATTTAAGAATCTGAAACTTCTAATTTTTGTCGACTCACACACTAATATTCTCATATGGTACAACAATATTTACACACTTTTCTTTTGATTAGAAGAAGAGCTTAATTAATTATGCATAAAAAGTAATTTAAAATAATAATATATTATATAAATTCATTACTTTTACAATGGATTCTATTACATCCATAAGAAAGTAACATATTAACAAATAGAATACATACATAAACTAAAAAAAAGCCTCACTCATAAGTCATACATAACATTAATATTTAATTAACTTGTCTTTCTAATTCCCCAACTCAAAGTTCTCATGATCAAATTTGGTTGACAACTTGTTGCATTTGTTGTTGCATAATATCAAGATTGAGTCTAGAACATGATCTAGCCATGTCACCGGCTAATGGAATAATAGGAATATTATCACAATTGCATATCTCAATCATGAATCCATCAGGGTCATGAAAAAACATCTGATCAACTTTAGCTCCATTTTCTTCCACCAATGCACGAGCATAATCAATCTTCATCTCCTCCAAACATTTTTGTACTATTCCCATATTTTCACACTGTTCATTCACAACAACAAAATATTTATAAAGCACTTAAACACATATATTATACATCAGATACAGACACGTCTTTATTCACATGTGTCGGTATTACAAAACAAGATAAATTATATATTTAGTTAATTATTCATCTATGTGAAAATTTTAATTAAATATATAATTCAACCACTTTATCAAGTCATCATCATAAGATTCAGAAGTGTACAATATAAGTTAAGGTGTAGAAAACGTTTGTATTATTTATGAAACTGTTTTTGTCATTTATCTATAGCTAGGAAAGGGACAGAAATAATTTTATTTTTTGTCAAAAAATAAAATACAAACAATTTTAAAATTTATATAAAAAATAGCATCGTTTCATTTGCTTTTTGCATTCATGTCATGTTGGCCTTGTAATTTTCTTATAGCTTTTTGTATCATGTAGTTTTTTTTCTTCTATAAAGTTTCTTGTTGTGTTACTAAAAGAATAAGAATCTATATATAATTGATTCACGTGATTGGCAATTGAATTAAATGAACAAACATTGTAATTAATTAATTGTATTGAAATGAATTAATGTTACCTGGAATGATATATGATTATCTTTTGGATTAATTTCCTTCTTCATTGGAATATTTTCAGCGGCTTTAGTCTGAAGAAGGTGAATTCCAATTCCATAGCCAAATAGCCTGAAAAAATGCATCATCACATGAAAAAATCAAATTCTATAAAAGAAAACTACCAAAGTTGAAGAAAATAAATTTAAATAAAGCCATTAATTAAATAATTAATTAATTAATTAATTACCATGCCCCTTCAAAATCAAATGATCCAGGCCTTCTAATGGGAATGAAACCAAGAATATTTTGGTAGAAGTTGATAGATTCATCCAATGATTTGCAGATAAGAGAGATATGATTCACTGATTTAAGACGTAAAGGATTTCCTACAACGTCTTTCATTTTTGTGATTTTGAAAAAAAATTAATTGAATAATACCTCTCTTATCTAATAAGATGAAAATGAAGTTAAAAAAAAAAAGAAGAAGAGGAAAAGAAAGAATGTAGATTAGAGTTTGAATATGGTTTTGAGAAGAATTTTGAGAGTATATATAGGTAAATGCATGATGGATGTAATAGATCTATATATAGAGAAAGAGAATATAAAGGATTTATTATCTCAAGTGTTGTGGTCAAGAATAATTTTACTCTATTTTTGTTTTCTAATATTTTTTATTTATATCAAATGATATAAAAAGGATTATATATAAATAGAGAAATGAATGACAACCAAATAATAAATTGTCTCTATTACTTTTTTACTATAAAAAACTTCAGATAAATTTAGATGAATCAGAGTTCAAGATTTAAAAAACTTCAGATGAATTTAGATGAATCAGAGTCAAAGCCGTATCAAAATCATGACAAATTTTAAAATTCAAAAGATTATTAGACTTTGTTTAAATATCAGAACATATTCAGATTTTTAAAAAAATAACAGTTGTATAAATATATTTATATAAAAAAAATTCATACATCAACAATATTTAAAAAACTTTAGAGTATCAAATATTTGTACTTTTGTAAGCAATAAATAGAATGCCCTTACACGTCATTCCCACGTGCTCCATGAAGAATAGGATCAATCAAACCCTACTCATCCAACCTATCACACCAAATTCTGGATAATAAAACAATGTTTATGTTAGGAAGTACATCAACTTTTTTAAGAATGTTATAGTATATATTTATTTCAATGTGAAAATCATTTGTATTGATTTGTTACATATTTTAGAAAGTGGTTGGATTGTATGCTGTAATTTTTTGGTTTTTATGTAGCAACGTCAGCCCACAAGTGTGTAGGTAGGTTTAATGTTAACTTTAATACAAATGTGAATTTTTATATATTATCATCTCATTTTTCTTTTTTTCCTTTTCTTCTTTATAAATCAAAAGACGGTGATGTACTTTTTATAATAAACAAGAAGATAAAAAAAGAAAAATTAAATTAAAATAAAGGATTAAGACAGAATTCAAAGAAAACTATTTTGTTTCGAAATGTATAGAGTCGCAAAAATTATAGTGGAGGAAAAAAAATTATACGGCGAAGTGGGAGGGTGTACCTATAAGATTAGCAATTGATTCTCAAGTCAGGGTAGGTATTCAAATTGTATTTGAAACTTGTTACATGAAATGACGTCATTACATATATGTAAGGAAGAGGAATAACTGCCTCACTTTCTTTCAGGTGCAGAATACGAAGGACTGTTGGATGCGTTGGTGGTACGGATTTCTTGCTTCTGGCCTATGATGGTCCATTGATTAGGAAAACATTCTAGACGCTTAGTGAATACTTGTTCTGAATTTGGAATGTTTCGTCTAGTGGTGGTCGGATTGAAAAAGGGATATGACCGGCCCGTAACGGTTGCCCCCAAGACTTACCGAGGATCCTGAGAATCAAGAGGTCTTTAGCAGCCTTGGTCGTTTATATCAAAGACATACCCCATTTTCATAGAAAATTGAAACGTTTTGAGTACTTCGCAGAAGCAATGAGCGCATGTAATGTTTTATTGTCTCTGATGTGCTCTCTCTCTCTCTCTCTTAAGCATCAACACGTTACCTTAGGTACGTGGGTTAGGAATCGGTTACCCTACCTAGGTTACTCGAGTTTTTTTATCCCCGCGGGTATTAATGGGACAAGAAGCGTGTTACCCTCAGATTATTAGATCTGGACTGATAATCTTCATTTTGCTTTTCTTACAAGAGTTTAGGCACTACTTCTCAATTTCTGTTGGTTTCGTTGTTTCACACTTGTCTACTTTTTGGCACATCAGTTCTGATGGCGGCGATCACATTTGAAAATTATTCTTGGGTCAAGCCGACGTGTTTGGTTTATAAGTCTGCTTTTGTTCAGAGGAAGGTAATGTCGTTTGATCCTTTAGGAATATGGATTTCTTTTGATTAGGAAATCTCATTGTTTCATGCAGAAAAAGGATATTTCATAAGTTCGATAGGGAATTCTATCCCTTTTATGCCTGTATTTTCCAGGATAAGTGTTTTTCTTCCACTAACCTCTTTTGAGAATGAGGTTTTGGATCACCTTCGTTTTCCCCTTCACAACTCCATCCTTGTGCTTGACATTTCATACGGGTATTTTAATACTGGTATGAATATCAAAGGAAAACGGGGTTGGCTTCTTGAGACATCTTCTTCAATCTTTTTAAAGTGTCTCTTGCTTCAAAGGATGTCATTGGTTACGGATTTGTTTCCCTTTGTCGTGTTTAAAACCGAGTCTTAAAGGTCTATATTGACAGTTGGAAACTCTTTAAGCCTAATTACTTCCTAGCTAAATGATAAGTGCCAAAATGTTGTTATTTTGAGTATCTAATTGTGGCACTTATCAATTATATTCATTCCGTTTTTATAATAAAATCTCAACTTTTGTGTAAATATACACATACTTGCGTTTTCATTCGTTTTGTGTACCGTTTGATAGTTTTTCCTTTGTTTTATAGGTATTTATGCATATCGGAGCCTCGAGGAATAAAGTGTCGAAGGCACGGCTTCGATTTTGCAGTTTTGGAACAATAAAATAAGGAAAATTATGCAGAAGCTCGCTTAGCCAAGTTCAAGCGCGCTTCCATAGGCTCAAAATAAGGATTATAAAAATAATCAATTTGATTTCCATTTATTCATTGTTAGATACAACATTGAATAAGCTTTTCGGCACTTCGAACCAGGCGCAATTCGGAGTTATGTTTCTCAAGTTATGGCGAAAACAAAATGATTTTTTCTGCTAAGCGAGATTTCCTGAGACAGCAGCTCGTTAAAAGGGGCAAAAATCACATTTTTTAGGTTATGTTTTGGGGTATTTGTTCCCAACTCATCAAACTATCATTTTTAGGTTAGATTAGGTTAGAAAACAATTATGGAGCTTGCATTTGGATGATTGGAGGTGGATTGATTGTCGAACGGAGTTGACAAATTGGGAGATTTTCGGTTCATTTCTCTCCCACTTTGTGTTTTCTCTTATAGTTGGGTTTTGTGTATGTATTTACTTTTTAAGTCATGTATATTTGTCAGCCATGGCGTTATATAACACTTGCTTTATAAATCTGTGTTGATTGTTGTCTTAGATTTTTGCTTTATGCTCAGGATTTGGTTTACTTTAGAGATAAACTTCTTGAATCCTTATCTAGGATGATTATATGTTAGTTTCTGAACTCTAGAGATAGATTTAGAGTTGACAATCACTTGTGTATCTGTTCTTAATGCTTTTGTATTTTAGTGGCGCGCGAGAGATCACCGATGCGAGAATACGAATGTTCTCGTGCCTTTGCGTTAGAGATAACCTTGGTTGTGAGTTGATCTCGTAGGTTTTCCAGAGATGGACACTAATGTGAGAGATACGCGATACTATAGACGAGTATCATAAGTTAAGTATAATTGGTCAATAAGTTTAAGTTTGTGAGAAGTAGATTATATGCAATGCTTGATAAATCTTATCTTTCCTAAGAATGATTTCTTTTTTTGTATTAATATTTACTTTTCTGTTTTACACTTTTGTTCATTCAAATCTGAGTTCGAAACCACATAAACTGTTGAATGGCATTTTCACCATCTTTGTGGACACGATAATTCCCGGATAAATATTTCCAAATTTTTTGTTGCTTGCCGTTATGCCTACTTCAACAAAATGGCGTCGTTGCTGGGGATTGTAACATCCCGATTTTTATTAATATTTTTATTAATTATATTAGTAATTATATTATTTGGTGTTTTTAATAATTACTTATTTATTTAGTTATTATGTGATATAATAATTATTTAAGTATTTAATTATGTGAGTGTTTGTGTTGTTTGACTTAATTGAGTTATTAGAGAGATATAACTAAATGGGCCTAAGTGATAGAAACATAATGAATTGATTGGTGGGTTAAGCCCAATTGACATAAGTGAGATAGTAAGAGAAGGTTAGGGTTTTAGAAGTTACTATTTTCATTGGGGGAAAAAGATAGGAAGAAGAGAAAAGAGGCAAAAGGGAAGAGAACAATGTTGGAAGAGAAAAGCTAGAAGAAACCTCATTTTCGCAGCTATGTTTCAGCAAAGAGTCACCTTAGCAAAAAGGACGTATCTCTCAATCCAACCGTTGGATCGTTGCGGTACTTGGACCCAATGTTCCTGACCCATAAAGGTAAGTTCTGACCGGAGCGATTTTGATTTTGAGGGTTTTAAGTTCGTCTGATAAGTTGATTACCGAACTGGTTTTTAGGTGTATCTCCAAATGATGTTAGAAAGGATTTCTTTTGGATAAAAGCTTAGAGCTATGGTGAAAGAGTCCATATTTACCAAGGTAATGGTGGGGTTCTTTCATGCTAAAGGGTTGTATGATAGTATGTTATGGTGGGTTTGATTCTATACTTTGATATCCATGCTCTTCTATGTTGCAATTTTGGGTATTTGATGATTTGTTGGAACGTGATGATATAAATGTGATAAGTTGTGTGCAATTAATAATCTATGTGTATTAGATTGTTGTGTTTGTTGTGGGTAAACCATTGATAGTGAAATAATGGGTTTTGTTGTAGAATTGGAAAATAATGGAATAGAAATATAATAGTTGAATTGAAATTAATATAGTTTGATTATTAATTGGATAATTAAATTATTAGTTAAATTGATTCCAATAAGTCTATGTGATTGGAATATACTTGGACTTGGACCAATTATTCGGTTTATCGGTAAATTACGGTATTTTGAGAAATTGACCGTAATTGTATTTTGGTTGAATATTCAAGTTAAGAATAATATATTGTTATGCCAATGATGTTGTTTTGATAATTAATATTATTTCTAATTGATTTAGTTGATGATTGAAAGTCGATTTGATTTACATGATATATTGGCATATTGAGATTATTTTGAGAATTGACCAAAAATTGTGATTTCGGTTTGGATGCCTTTGTTGCGAATAATGTTGTGATTGCCAATACGATTATTATTGTGCACTGTTATGTGATTAACCTTATGGTATGAATCCTAGCTAATTGTCGTTAGTTTAGTGGATTATGATGATAATTGTGATGACTGTGTTAATATGTGAAATTGAGTAATTGTGTCGATGTGCCGAAACATGATGATAATTGTAATGATCTTGATGATATGAGAATTGTATATTTGTGACGATTTTGTGAATACCAAATGTTGTATATATTTGTGAGGATGATTTTGTGACTAAGTGAAGATGAAATATTATGGTGACGTGAATTACCTCGTATAAATGGTAATTGATTGTGATACAGGCTTATGCCTCGTGACGATATGTGGTTGTGATGAGTATGATGTGTTGTCTTGTTTGTCGAGTCACATTTCATATGCATACTCTGTGACGGTCTGGATTGGCAAACTAGTGACGAAGGATTATGCCTTGTGCCTCTGAATTGGGCAATTGGTGACGGGGGCCGAAGCTCCGATTGGTACCACATGCATATGCACAGTTGAGTCGCATATTGAGTCGCATTTTGAATTATTGTGTTTATGAAGTGAATGCTATGATGTGTGAATGCATAGTTTGCGAAGTTGAATTTATTTAATATGAATTGTTGATGTGTGTAGATGTGATATATGTAAATGAAACGTATATGATGAAAATGCGAATATATATATATATGTATTAATGATATATGTATATATGTGGAATATATGAACCATGTTTTGCCATTGTTGATAGTTGTATTAATTTACGTTGTGATTATGAAGTGTATGTTATTATGTGCTTGAATGACATACTTGTAAACTTGAATACATTGTTATAGTTGATAGTTAACAATATTGTTGTGATGCAAATTACTTATATTGAGAAGTGGTGAATTATGTATGATTTTACCTTTGCTATATGTATTATCATACTTTCCTTTATAATGTTTGATATCTCACCCCTTCTGGTGATGTTTCCCCTACCATGGGAAATGGGCAGGTACTCAAGTATAGCTATGGAAGTTTGTAGCTTCATCGTGTCTGGTTGGTGTGTCGCTCTGATACGTAGCACTCGGGGGGTTGTCTATATTGTTGTTTCTAAGTTGTTCATGTTTTAGTTGTTGAGTTCCAAATTGGATAATGAGAAGTACTATGATGTTTGAAGTTGTTTTCGATTAAATAAGATGATTTGTTTATAAAGCCGAATGTTATGATTCCGTTGCATATTAAAATGAAGTTGGTTTGTCTAAGAGCTGTTATAAGTTGTTTTGTGCTTCTCTGAGATTAAAGTGCTATGTATCTGTTTATGAGTTGTTTATATGAAGTAAATGTGATATCCTAAATGCTTGTTGATAGTTTTTAAAATACTCTGATTTCTCGCATGATATTTTCGGGTAGAATTTGGGGTGTTACAGGGATGGTTGTTAGAATTGCATCGCAATAGTTTACGTGCTTTTGAGCGTTGTATATAATGTATATATTGTATAGTTTCACTTGTATATATATTACTTGGACATGTTTACTTGTCTATGTTCACCATATAGGTTTACTTGAATATTTTTAAATATAAGTATACTTTTGTTGGTGAATGTTGGTGAAACATGTTGATCTCGGATTAGCTCTTTAATTACAAATATTCACTTTTCAACTTGTGTATCCAACATTCACCAACTTTCCCTTTTGTATGATAATATTTGTATGTGTTCCATACTTATGCATATGTGTTTATTTGTGTACATAATAGTAAACTTGTGTTTTCTTTCATGTTCGTATAATTGTTGTATATATTTGTACTCATAACGTTTGTTAAGTGTTTTTGTTAGGAAATTTTCTTTAGGTTTGCACGGTGAGACGTCACCATGGAATGACGGGATGAAGCTACTTTCCAAACACCAAAACAATAAAGGCGTCGAGCTAACGACGTAAAACAAGCGCTTGTTGGGAGGCACTCCAACGGTTGTAATTTTTGTTTATATTTAAGTATTTGAGGTGTTTAGGTGAAGTGGAGGTGGCTGGAAGACCTATTTCTGTTCTGATTTTTTCAGGTTTTTATTGTCTCGCTTAGCGAAGTCAAGTTCGCTTAGCGACATAGAGAAAATTCTGCCACTTTGCTTTGTATCAGTGGGATTCCTATTCCACTTGGTTCACTCCTTTTTTCCACTTCACCAATCCTATTTAGTAGTAGATACTAGTATTATCTTTTCTAATTCCTTTATTGGTTGTTTGGACTCAAAATTTGTTCATTAGTCGAAGATTTTTTAGGTGATTCTGCAAAGCTTAAGTGTTTCAACTTGCGGATGTATGGTAGGATATTATTTTTGAAGTTGTTTCATTCAAGGTAATCATTTATCGCTTTCTATAGCATAGCATGTTTAGGAAACTTTTCATTTGTACAATTACCATGACATTCATTCTTTTGCATTACTTGCTTGTTGATTGAATCACTTTAGTTCTCAAACCATAAATGTGAGGAAGCTTTCCATTGTTCATATATGTTGGAGGCCACAATCTTTGTTTTAACTGAATTTTATTATGCTTAATCTTTTGTTTATTTTGATTTTATGAAAGCATGAAAAGGATCAAAGCATTTTGTTTCCTTCTGAGCACAACCACCTTAGCCAAATAGTCAATTCACCTTGTGAGTGTGTGAGCATTTGTTAACCCCCTTTGAGCTTTTTGTCAACATCCATGTTATTTCTTGAACTTTTATGCTTGGATTTAGTTCACTTATTTTTGTATGCATGTTGATTCTTTTTTCTTGAACCCTCAACTTTATGTTGTTGTATGAATTCTTACCTTGCCTTAGAAAGTAGGGAGTATTCATATTATTATGTGGTTGAATTCAAGTTGGGGAGAGAAATGGTTATGTACTTATTTGGTTGTTGAAAAGAAAAGAAAAGAAAAGAAAAAAGTGAAATAGAAAGAAAAGAAAAAGAAAAAAATTTGAAAAATAAAAACAAAAAGAGTATGGAAAAATTGTGTTAATAAGTATGGTGTTTTTGTTGTGACAACTTGGAATAAGGAAGAAGTTTGATCGGAATTGTGTGGTTTGAACCTGTGTGGATTGATCACTCCCTTAGGTTTAGGCACGTTTTTGTTTCGATTAGCCTTAGGAATCATCCCTTGTTTGTTAACCAAGCCACACTACAACCTTGAAAAGCCCTTGTGATTCTTGCTTTTGTATTTTCAATGTGATTTTTAGATGAATGCATAATTTAATCTTTTGTTTGCAAGATTGTTGGATGAGTGTTAAAAGTCCTTCACCTTTGTGTGTTCTTCATCCATTGATGAATTTTTGCTAGGCGTGATTCATGATGTGAGCTTGTATTGTTTTAGAATGTTTTGTATGATTTTTGTACTTAGGATTCGTATCGTTTACATGTTGTCGTTGTAGGATAATGATAAGTATTTACTTTGTTTATACGTTTTTGTGTTGAACCATACATTTGTTTTTGGTTTTCTAAACTTGTTGATTCCCGATTTTTTAATTTATTACTTTTGATTCTTTGATTTATTTAACATTGTTTGAGGACCATCAAAGTTGATATGAGCAAGCATAATAATAAATTTATCTTCATCCAGGTTAGATTGCATAGATGAACTTGGCTTGTCCCTACATTTGTGTGTTATATGACTTAGTGTCTCATAATTGGAGTAAGTGAATTGAGACCCAATGTCATTTATTGATGTGAGAAACTTATTAATATTTTGGTCACTTGAGGGTAAAGCCAACCATCAAACCTCTGATTCTTGATAGGTTTAACAATTGACTTCAAAAAGTAACACCCATGAATTTTTTTTCGTGTTGTTGTTTAAGACAACTAACACTTCCTTAATGCAAAAATGAGTTATCAGATTTTCTAGTAAAAAATATTATTTGATTTTGTGTCTTAGAAGATTTTTAAAGTCTTTCAGTTTATAAGACAATTTATCGATAATATCAGCTACTTAAAATTATTCTTATAAAGTCGTACCATCAGTAATCTGATCACGTGAACAATTTTTTGAATACTATAGGATTGAAATTTGAAACTTCATCAATTTTTTTTACAATAAAAAAAGCTATAAAAAATATATAAACAAACTAATGAAAAACTTCTAATTTTTCTTATTTCACACTATAGTATTTTCAAATATTCCGACAATATACATAGTTTTCTTTTTATTAGAAGAACAAATGCACCCTAAAAAAAAAGAGCAACTTAATTAGATATATATAATTCATTACTTTTGCAAAGGAATCTATTACATTCATAAGAAAGTCACAAATTAACATGTAGAAATAAACTAAAAAAGAAAGACTCACTCATAACATTGATATTTCCTTATGATTAAATTTGGTTGACAACTTGTTGTATCTGTTGTTGCATAATGTCAAGATTGAGTCTTGAGCATGATCTAACCATGTCACCAGCTAATGGAATAACAGGAAGATTATCACAATTGCATATCTCAATCATGAATCCATCTGGGTCATGAAAAAATAACTGATCAACTTGAACTCCATTTTCTTCCACCAATGCACGAGCAAAATCAATCTTCATCTCCTCCAAACATTTTTGTACCATTCCCATGCTTTCACACTGTCCATTCACAACAACAAAATGTTTATGAAGCACTTACACAGATATATAAATACTGAACCCGATTTTAAGACTCAGACGTCAACACCAGTAATCATATTTGTATATGACATGTTGATACATGTCAGACACAAAACACATCTTTTTGTTCGGATGTGTTATGTTCGGATATTTTTGTTGATGTTACAAAATATATTTTTTAATTAATTGTATAATTCAACCACTTCTATCATGTCATAATCTATGCAGAAGTGTATAATATAAGTTAAAGTATAGAAAACGTTTTGTGATATTTGTAAGATTGTTTTTGTCCTTTCTCTATAGCCATGAAAGGGACAGAAATAGTTTAATTTTATTAAAAATAAAATACAAAAATTTTAAAATATATAAAATAGACCGCATGGATTCGTTTGCTTTTTGTATTTATGGCATGCTTTGTTAGAGAGGCTAAGAAGTTAAGCTAAAGTGTTTTTTATAGCATTTTTGTGTCATGCAATTTTTTTATATAAATTTTCTTGTTGTGTTACTGAAAGAATAAGAATATAAATACAATATTCACGTGATTAATAAATTTCAATTAAAATGAATTAATCAGTAGAATTTTAATACAATAATAATTATAAATTTTATTGGTCAGAAGTAATTTTTTTATCAACCAAACTCTGGATTATCAAGAGATCTCTGAAAGCAATATTTAATGTTACCTGGAATGATATATGATTATCTTTTGGATTAATTTCTTTCTTCATTGGAATATTTTCAGGGTTTGCTGTCTGAAGAAGGTGAATTCCAATTCCATAGCCAAATAACCTGAAAATTCATCATCACATGAAAAATTCAAATTCTATAAAAAAAAACTACAAAACTTGAAGAAAATGAATTTAAATAAAGGCATTAATTAATTACCATGCTCCTTCAAAATCAAATGATCCAGGTCTTCTAATGGGAATAAATCCAAGAACATTTTGATAGAAGTTGATAGATTCTTCAAGTGATTTGCAGATAAGGGAAATATGATTTACTGATTTAAGGCGTAAAGGGTTTCCTATAATGTCTTTCATTTTTTTTTTTTTAATTTTTGGAGGATATATAATTAATTCAATAATAATATCCTAAATTGAAAGTTGAAAATGAAGTCAAATAAATAGAAGAAGAAGAAGGAGAAGAAAAGAAGGAATGTAGATTAGAGGTTGAGAATGGTTTTAAGAAGAATTTGGAGAGAATATAGGTAAGTCCACTAATGAATGAGTAGTGTATATTTATAGACGATTTATTTTGTAAGGTTGTTGGGGTTGTGATGCTATTATAAGTTGTATTTTTGTATGTTTATTTTTAGAAGAAAAAAAACTTATAAAATTAACTTGGAAAACAATTTTATAAACAATATCGTAAATTATTTTTATAAATTTTTTCAAAAATTCCCAAAAAAAAATTATATTGGTAGATAAATTCAATTAACCAATAAATGTACACCGCCACTTGTCGCAGTAGTTCGTATGAAATATATAGATGACCCTTACACATCATTCCCACGTGGTTCATGCTGAATAAGATCAATCAAACCCTTCTCATCCACTATTTCACACCAATTTCTGGGTAATAAAACTATATACCTACATTAGAAAGTACCACATGTTTGGTTTAATTTTGGTGTTTAAAATTGATTTTGAAATGTTTTTTTTTTTAATTCTAATTGATTCATTTCATCTTTTATAATTGGTTCTACTTAGTATCCATTAGACATGATATATTTTTTATTTTTTGAGTTTATAGTTCATAGTTTATAAATTTATATAATAATAAAAGATTATTTTTATAAGAGTTATTTAATCACAAATTTATAATTTATTTTATTATATTATATTATAATTTATTTTTTAAAATAACATTTTGGTTTATTGCTTATATTTTTCTCCTCTTTCACTTTTATTATTTTAACTAAAATTATCTTTTACCCTTTATAGCTTATCTATTATCAGTCATGAGTCCTATAATATATAAACTATCAATCATCAATAATCAGTCATAAGCTATAAGTTATAAGTTGGTTTATCAATCAACCGTTATTTTTATCAAATTGAGCCTTTAAGATAGAATTTGTAAGTTTTGAGTTTAAACATGATTTTTTACATTGAAATTCATTGTTCAGCTCACTTTTACATAAATTTATTCAAACATAAATCACCTTAATTTCAACTCATTTATAGTTAGAATCAATTCATTCAAAATCAATTTATTCAAAATAAAATTGTTTCACTCGACAAAACAAATGCTAAGAATATAATACTTTATATATGTTTCAATGCGAAACTCATTTTATAGCGCCCTTAAGTATATTTTAGTTCTTTAATCAAATATTGTTGGTTTCACGTTGATCCTTTATATTTAATCTATTCGATAAAAAATTTAACTAATGTTTTAAAACTCGACCGATCGAACCAGTCTGTTCGTGAATAGGTAGCGGACTAGGTTGAGACATTTTGCGGCACTGTTGTTGAATGCAGTATAGGGCAAGAAACAAAAAAGATTTGGAAATATTGATCCGGGAATTATCGTCCACAGAGATGGAGAGATGCCATTCAACAGTTTCTACGGTTTTGAACTTTGAATTGAAAGAGCAAAAAGTAAACAAAGATATAGACAAGAAAAGAATAAACACATTCTTAGAAGAGAAAGAACTTATCAGGAATGTAAATATATTCACTCTTCACAAACATACACTTACCAACCCGTTATACTCAACCTACGATACTCATCTATGTTATCACGTATCTCTCACATAAGCGTCCATCTCTGGAGCACAAACGAGATCATCTCACAACTAAGGTTATCTCTAACGCGAAGTCGCGAGAACATGCGTATTCTCGCGTCGGCAATCTCTCGCGCGCCGCTCAAACACGAAAGCATTAAGTACAGATACAATCGGTGAATGCTAGCTCTAAATCTATCTCTAGAGTTCAGAACCAACAGATAATCATCCTAGATAAGGATTCAAGAAGTTTATCTCCAAAGCACCCCAAATCCCCAGCATAGAGCAAAAATCCAGAACAACATCAACACAGATTCGTAAAGCAAGTTAAATATAACATTATAATCGGTAAATATACATAAGATTCAAGTAAATATACAAACAAACCCAACCAAAGAGAAATACACAAAGAAGAAGAGAAATGAACCGAAGATCTCTCGGTTTGTCAGCTCCGTTCGATGCTCAATCCACCCCCGATCATTCTTATGCAACCTCCGAAGTTGTTTTCTAAGCCAATTCTACTCTAAGAATGAAGTTGATGGTGTTGGGACTCAAAAATACCCAACCCATGACCTAAAAATGTGTTTTTGGCCCCTTTTAACGAGCTGCTGTCTTAGCAGGTCCGCTTAGCGGACCCCCTCCGCTCAGCGGACTCAAAATTGCATCCAGACGCTGATTTTCTCCGCTGGAGCTCCGCTCAGCGGACCCCCTCCGCTTAGCGGAGTCTGCTAAAAATCAGATTTTGTTTTCGCCATAACTCGAGAACCGTAACACCGAATTGCGCCCGGTTCAAAGCATTGGAAAGCTTATTCAATGCTCTATCCAATAATGAATGAATGAAACCCAAAATGATGATTTTGGTCATCCTTATTTTGAGTCTTTGGAAGTCCGCTTGACGGTGGCTAAGCGGGCTTGCACCAAAACTGCGAAATCGAAGTCGTGCCTTTGACACTTTATTCCCCAAGGCTCCAATAAGCATGAATACCTATAAAAACAAAGGAAAAACTATTAAATGGTATAAAAGTATATGAAAATACAACTATTCACAAAGTATACGTATTTATACACAAAACGGGGAATTATTCAAATGATATTAACAAAAGTATCAATAAGTGTCACTATTTACATACACAAAATAAGTACATTTTGGCACTTATCAACTGTCCAAAATTATGCAAAGCAATCGAACTACCACGACGCTTTCAAGATAAAACATCTGAGTTCTATTGTATGATTACTACTTACACGATAAGTAATCGGTCTAGAATTACATCCTCAGATGGCACAAAGACCATTCGATTATGGTGTTAAAACCACGTGTAATTTCTAGCAAAGAACCAGTCGTTGATGGTGCAAATAAGCCACTTGAAAATAGAAAAGGAAATTTAAGATGAAACACAAACAAAAGAGATAAAAAAGAGATTTCATATTCATAATTCTGGAGTAAAAAATATGAGATGAGAAAGTATATATTTATAGGTGAAATCTGACCCGAATTAGAGAAAATTGTGGGGGAGTGGAAAGGATTCGACCCATAACTAGTCTTTGCAATTTTGGTCAACAAATCAGAGGTTGAAGCTTGGAAGGCAAGGCTAAAGTTCGATCAAACTTTAGGGTTAGGTTAATGATAACACGCCATTTTTTAATTAATGAATTTTTTAATTAACATTAATTAAATTCTTCCATTCAATAATTAATGATTTTTAATTAACATTAATTGATTTCCACCATTTCGGGTACCAAAAAAGTATTGGATCAAAGCCCTAGTTCAAACCACCGGCGCGCGTGTAATGGTTCATGATAGTGTATGCTCACCCAACCACGAAATCGGGTTCCCCTTGGGGCCTAACACAATTGGCCAACTTGCAATATATAAACACTACTAAAGTGTGTTTTGCTTGATTATCAAAAAAAAAAGTGTGTTATGCTTCCTATGTGGGACTTTAATGAACTTTCTCAAATTCACCTTCATACACACTAGCTCATACTTGTGCTCATTTATTATCAACTTTATGCCACTAACTCTTTCCAATTCCCCATTAATCCTTTGATTTCTAACGATCCTCCACTTGAATTTAAAAAAATGATTTCAGAATGAACATCAAATGTTTCTAATATTGTGCATAAGCATAGGTGTCTATGACTTGAAGCTTTGCATAGCAAGAAGGATCTGATTCAACAAAAGTGACACAACTGTATTAAACTCTATCTCAGACATCAAACTTGCACACAATCTTTTCTTAAGGTGAAATCTAATAGCATGTGCTTTAATGGCCTTGCATGTGTATCCCGGTTTAGTGAATGCTATAAGAATTCTGCCTTAATTTTTTTTATAGAAATCGGCCTAAGTTCCACAATCACATAGGTGAGAATATCAAGAGTACTCTTACATCTAGGTACTCTCTCATACAGAGAATAGATCTCATTAAGAGTTTCTATTACCTCATTCTCTTATTGCGTCAAGATTCATGCTTCTCTTATTCACACTAGCATGATCACCTCATATTACTCATAACTTGCTATTACCCATTAAACCTATTTCATGGGATCTCCATCCTGTTAGGTACGATTACCATAGTGAGAAACTCAATTCTCCATAGGCATTAGTCCCACCTTCTTGGATGTATTATGGACTTCTCTCTAAATAATCCTTTCGTCAAAGGATCTGCTAAATTTTCATCAGTGCGTACATGATCCATTCTTACAGCTTCTTTAGAGATACATTCTCTAACTGTGTTGTGCTTTCTTCTAATTTGACGTCTTTTACCATTATAATTATGATTCTCAATTTTTTCAATAGTCGCGATACTATCATAGTGGATCAACACAACTAGTATAGATTTTTCCCATAAAAGGATCTTTGGCTACAAGGCGAGCCTTTTACTTATCAAATGTCCCATTAGATTTTAGATTCTTTTTCATAGAATTCTTCATAGAAAAATAGTGAAGAAATCTATACTTATCGATTCTTTCGGAAATATCCAGTAATTATTCTTAGAATTCAATAAAATTTGGTATCATTTAGCAATAGTTCGTTATAACTTCATGTAAAATCTCAAAAAACTAAAAAGTTGTAAAAAAATCGAGATTATATTATAAAATTCGATAAACCGCAACACTTTAAAAAAAAATCAAAAATATTCATCAAAGACACAAGAGTATAAGCACAGCTCCAAGGGATGCCAGGTATGAATAGAGTGGCAGGACAAAATCTCTAAATTATTGTTTCTGGGCCCAACAAGAAAATCTCTAAATTATTGTTTCGGGGCCCAACAAGAAAGGCCCAATAAGAAAAAGGAAGTACACTGTGTTTCGGAGTTCCTCAACTCAACCAAACCAAGACGCGTAACATAAGAACAGCATTCTTCGTGAAACAACTTTGTTAGGGTTTTGAAACAAAACATCATCGTATCTTCCGAGAAACAAAGACAGAGAGAGTAATGGAAGTCATAACTGAAGGAGTAAACAACATCAACATTAATAACTCCGAATCTTACAAGAAGAATCGCATTCAAGTTTCTAACACCAAAAAACCCCTCTTTTTCTATGTTAATCTCGCCAAGGTTTCAAAAATTTCATCTTTTTTGTATTTTATTTTATCTTTATCTATAATTTTGTTGATATTTTTGTTGATAAATTTGTTGTTATTGTAGAGATACATGCAACAGCATAACGAGGTGGAACTCTCAGCACTAGGAATGGGTATTCAAATTCTTCTATTTAACTTTTTTTTTTTTTTGTAATTCATTGTACTTTGATTGTGTTGCTATTTTAAGAATGCTTATGTTTTTTTGTTTTTGTTTACTACTGGTTAGGTTTATTTGGATTCCTATATTTATGATTAATGTTTTATTTTTTATATTCAATCACTTAGAAACTTTAAATAAGCTCTTGAGGATAGATTGCATAGGTTTGTTTTTCTGAGTCATAGTATGGTTTAGTAACCCGGAATTCCGGTGGTCGGTGCCGCCGACACGCCGTCGGAACAATGTGGAAGAAAATGCAGTGTGTTTTGTGGTTTTATAACTTTCTTGTTCTATTCCGATTTTTTTTCACCATGTCTTTGTTGCAGCTATTGCTACTGTTGTAACTGTTGCTGAGATTTTGAAAAATAACGGGCTTGCAGTCGAAAAGAGTGAGATACTATCTTTTTGTTTTCTTTTCTTCATTTGGGGGAATGTTTATTCTTCTCCCTTGTTACACTCTAGGGGTTGAGTTGTGTGATTTGATTAATGGTTTGAATCTTGATGCAGAAATCATGACATCAACTGTTGATATAAAGGATGATTCTAGAGGTAGACCTGTGCAAAAGGCCAAGGTAAGGGTGGAATCAGTCTCTTTCTGGGATATAGTATTGTTTCTAGTTTCTAAATGGTTTCTAAGATGTACATTTGATGAATTGTGTTTTAGATCGAAATAGTACTTGGAAAGACAGAAAATTTTGATGAGCTGATGGCAGCTGCGGCTGCTGAAGATGGTGAAAATGGAGATGCGGAAGAACAGAATGCTTAAAATTTATGAAAAAACTACATCTGAATCGTTTGAAGATATGTAATCTTTAATGATTTGCATTTTTGTTGTTGCGATGTAGAAGACATTTCATATTATAAACCGACCTGTAATATTGAACTATAAAATTCCCTTGCTTCTTTTAAGTATAAAGTAGGCTTTAATTTATTGTTTTCTTCATTGAGAAAGGAAGAAAGTCGTGAGATTTGAGATTAATTACATTATTTTGAAGTAAAAAAATTAAACTTGTAGATTTTCTATTTGGCTAGTTATGCAGTTTTCCACTAAAATAGTAGTAGTGAGACAAGAAATTTCACAATGTATCCAACTTTAGGACTTTTAAGAAGCTCTTGAGCAATCTCTTTAAATTCCAACTTTACAAGCTAGAATTAAATTCTTGTAGTGTTAGAAGATTAGATGTGACAAATAAACCAATTACTTGAAATTTCATAAAAACTAAATTCTTGTAATGTTAGAAGATTAGATGTGACAAATAAACCAATTACTTAAAATTTTCATTAAAATGCGTAAATAGTTTTATGTGATGCTGTTCCAATATCTGGAGGATATCTTGATGATTTTATATATGATACCTGAAAATTAAATTAAAAATCAATATTTCTATATTCATTATATATAAAAGCCTTATTTAAAAAAAAATGATTTACACTTAGAGATAACTTTGAACATCCTACTAGGATTTCCTATTACAAGTGTAAATGACTTGCGCTATCTTGATCAACTTTCTTGATAATATCTTCAGGGAAAACATCATTTATGTTATGTTCTGCCAAGCTTGTTGAAATTCATCAACTATAATATAATCACTTTTGTCCTTGTCAAAATATCAGAATGCCATAATGTAAGTCTTCAAAGATATAGAACAACCACATTTAGGTTCTATTAGATCAGAGTATCCATTAACATTGCTTGCAAATCAACTTCGGGTGCCAATTCTTCTTTCGCCAAAATGACACTTAGAATTTGGAGCGACACTAGCAAATTAACCATCAATCTACAATACAGTTTTACAAAAGGTTGAATTAGAATAGGCCTCATATGTAAAACAAGAAATAAAAGAAGTATCCACCAAATATAATATTGTTTACCTCAGCGGAAGCCTCCTAATAACAGCCACATCAAGATCAAAAGACCTATTTGTAGCAGCAAGAACAAGTAGACACTCTTTTTCTTTTGCACGCAAACCATCCCAATTTACCATAAACTCATTCTTCTTCATTTTACGCATAGCCTCATGCTCACTGGGGTTTTCACGTCTCCCTAACATACTGTCAACCTGCCACAGATTCCACCAAATATTTCAAACACAAGTGAAAATAAGAAAATCTATAGAAGCCATTACTAGCCAGTAGCTATCATAAAAACGACAATATTTAAATACCCGGTGAATCATGTTCTAAACTTCTAGGCATCAAAACTGAAAATTGATTTAATTCAAAGAAGTGCCTTTGTAGCAAATAATCACAACTATATCACCTAGGTATTCATTCAATAACAAAAAAAGAATCAGCTAAACTTCTGAACTTTGGGTCAAATCTGTTTGGAATATATTCTAAATTGCAACCCACCAGCTCTTCAACCCAATATATCAGCAACTTCACAAACACTGTTGGAGATACCATTGTCACTCTCTTTCCGCTTTGCAATTTCATGAAATGCAGAGGAAATTGTAAACATGCAGAAAACAGCTGAATTGATTGGTGTTTCATAAAACAATTCCCAAATCACACGTACATTTGTTATTTAACACCAGCAACAATCAAATTATGGATTGGAGATCAGGAACTTATAATCAGTATCTAGAGATATATTGTAGTTTTGCATGACAAACTACTCTTGAAAGGCACAATGAATAAAGTAGACAGGTAATTCAGGTCATGCCAACATCATCTAAAACATTGAGGTTGAGCCTCCTTAAAAGTTACATACTTTCATATCATGCCTGATATGTCACATGTCATGTCAATAATCACTAGTTACATAACAATAAAGCCACCTTTTAAATGGTGGAAAGTAGAGCGAAAGACAGAAATGAACATTTATATTCAAATTAAATGGTCAAAATATAAAGGAGTTATAATTAAAATATTTAAAGCAAAGGAAAAGAAACTTATAAATATGACATGTTATACCAACCTCATCAACAAATATACCACTGGGAGAAATTTTGCTGGCTAGGGAGAAGACTGCTTTGACATATTTTTCTCCTTCGTCAAACCACTGCAACAGAAACATAGTTATCTTGAGGCTAAAATACACAGGGAAACTGACAACATAAAGAAAACTCAATTTGCAGCGCTGAGAGCATTGTTTTTCCCGTACCAGGAGGCTTGAAAAGCAATATTCCCTTACAAAGCTATGTTCAAATAAGTGAAACATTAAGGTGCTGATGCTACACATTGCATGATTGCATCATCTACTAAATATTGTGTTTCACGAGTCATTAAAAGTAACAAGAAATATTTCCACCTTTGTTAATTGTCCTTTACAAAATAGTTCAGGCCTTTTATTTAAGAGGAAGCATGGTCAACTCCTTCAAGGTGTCCTTCACATTCTCTGAAGCTTCAATATCATCACCAAACAACTTTTTCTCAAATTTATTCTCAGTAACCACATCCTGGAGTAACAATTCAATAAATACGGGTATTTATTCCATGATTCTAATCAATACAGAGTAAAGAAACTAGATGAAAGTATCGCAAAATACACACCCCACAAAATAGGGTGGAAATTGCATTAATTACCTTCAGTGACTTTTTTTACGCTCTTGTTCTCATTTTGGATCCCTTGAAGAACCCATACTTAATGCTGCACAAATGAAATGTAAACAATGTTATATATCCAAAAATGATGGACATTATAAAAATATCCAAAAATGACAAGAAAAACCTTTCTACAGTTATCACACACTTAAATTCTTTGGTAGAAGCTTCATATGAATGTATAAAATGATAACTCATAGCCCAGCCAATGATCTTCTCCACATCTAGCAAAAGTATTTAATTCTTATGCATTGACTTTTTGTTCCCTGCTGTCCCCAAGCATTAAAAATATGGGCGTCCTTTAAGTCTATGCAACTGTCATTTTTGCAGTGCATTCATAAGAGATATATGAGACTGTTGGTTTGAATAACAATGTATCGTTGTAGAATTTTCGAATGAAGTATGGGAATTTCTTCACTCCGTGCTTTACTACAAGCTTGTAACTCTTTGATCTCTGTCTTGTTGATCAGAAAACTTGGAGTCTTCAATCAAGGTCTGTAATATAATCGAAGCCTCTGAGAGCCTTCCTTGATAAAGGCGTTTGTCTAATTTCAGGGAGTACTCAAAAGCAGTTTGGAATTCAATCTTTTTCATATCGCCGGATATAATGTCCTTCCACTCTTTTGACTTTCCTGTTTGACATAAGCCATGTAGCAGGGCACAGAAACATACAGAATCCATAAGAAATCCCTTCCTCAGCATTTTAGTTTGCAACAACTGGGCAGTGTCAACCATTCCATGCTTACAAAGACAAACAATAATAGAATTATGAGCGGCAATCATTGGACTCCATCCATCTGATATCATTGTTGCAAAGAAATCCAAAATCAAGGACCTGCCAATTTCCTCATTTTTTCTGCTAAGTGTACTGTCTGTAATATTTGTTAAGCCATTTATGAGATAATGGAATGTAGTATCATTTGGAAGACAATTTCTCATCAGCATTAACTCAAAAAATGATGCAGCTTTTTCAGGTTTACCGGCTTTACAAAAACCACCAATAAGTATGGTGTAAGTGACAACATTAGGCTCTAAATTAAAAGATTCCATCACTCTGAAAACCTTTTCAGCCCTGCTCATGTCTGCTTTTTTGCAGAATCCATTGATCAGGCAGGTGTAGGCAACTACGTTTGGCTTGCATTTCTGTTTCATCATCTGTCCAAACATCTTGAGTGCACTATCTAAGTCATGTTGTTTTACATATCCATCTATAACAGTGGAATAAGTGTATTCATCAGGAGTATGATGCGCAATTTTCATCTTATTTAAGTATGATACAGCATTGGTCATCTTTCCGAATTTACATAAACCCTTAATCATGACGTTGTACCCCACAATGCCAGGGTCTATACCCTTACTCATCACAACTTCAAAAAGTGTTATTGCCTTGTCAAGTTCATCGTTTCTAATAAACCCGTCTACCAAGGTGGCATAAACATGCGCATCAGGTTGTAAGTTTCGATCAAGCATTTCTGAAAGTAGTAGTTTGGCAGCAGGAAACCTTCCTTTCTTGCAGAGACCATTCATCAGAACATTGTAAATCTGAGCATCAGGAAATACACCCTTCTCAATCATTTTCTCTTGGACCATCAGTGCAACATCAATTTCCCCAACGGTGACAATTCCATGGATAAAAGCTCCATATGAAACCAAGTCTGGTTTACCTCCTGCTTCACTTTCAGCAATCTTAAAAAGAATATCGGATGCCTTAACATAATTCCCTTGTTTACAGTAAGCATGCATGATGGGTGTATAACTATACTTATTAGGCAGCAATCTCCTTTCCTTTGCCCTCTCTAGGAACTCTTCAGCTTCTTTAATCCTTCCACCGCTACATGAAAAGTTAATCAGAATATTATAAGTCCTAATATCTGGTTCACAACCCATCTCATCCATCCTTATCATTGTCTCGGCAGCTTTTTCCACCAAACCATGCTTGTATTGAGCATCCATAATATTATTGAACACTAGCACATTCACATTCAATCCCATCACATTCATTTCTTTCAAAAGTTGATCAACTACTTCGAAATTCCCAACTTTACAAAATCCAGCAATCAAAGCCCCGTAAGTTTCTAACGTCGGCAAAAAGCCCTTCAATTTCAATTCCTCTAGAACTTTACTAGCACCTTTAAGATTACCCATCTTGCAATACCCATCAATGATCACATTATAAAACACTACATGTGGAACACAACCTTTTCCCCATCTATAATTAATCAATCTCCTACCTTCCTCAACCTTCCCAAGATCACACAAACCCTTCACCACAATTGAGGTACTATAGTTATCAACAACCACATCCATACCACTACCATCACCACCACCCTTCTGAAGCATTTTATCATACACTTCAAGTGCAACATCAACTTTCCCGTTTTTCACCAAACAACTAAGCAATGAATTGTTAGCAAACACACTTGGAAAACAATTATGCAATTCACGAACCGTATGGAACAACTGAAGTGCTCTATTAACAAACCCATTTTCCGCATACACACAAATAACATTGTTTAGTGCTTCAAGTGTAGGTTTCAAGTTGTGAGCTTTCATATTTTCCAACACGAACTCCATCTGCGAGATAACTCTATACTTGGCCATTAGCTTGAGAAGAGAAGAATAAGCAAGTCCATTAAGAGGAGAAGAAAAGGGAATAGTGGAAGCCCAGTCAAAAAACTTTAAACCAAGTTCAGGGTCATGAATTCGATCAATAACGAAATGGGCAACATCAGAGACAATGACTTCGGATTCAGCGAAGCGTGATTCGAGAGAGTCACGATATTGATGGGTTTTGAGGATATGGATAACGTCGGTGATGAGGTTTTTGATGCGTGGAGGCAGAGAAGAAGAGGAGGGAGGTTTGAGGCGGTGACGAGGTTTGATATGAGAGAGAACAGCCTTTGACATTGGGAAGTACGGTGCTGGTGACGGTGGAATCGTGGAGAGGGGGAGAGTGGATGGCAGTGCCGGCGAGATTACCGTCGTATGAGAATCGCCGGTGGAGAAAGAAGAGAGTGAGGTTGGGATAGAGGCAGAACGAAAAAACCTTTTTTGTCAAGTCTCGTATGAGGTTTTTTTTTTTTTTTTTTTCTTTAATTTTTAACTAATATAAAAGTGGTTTTAGAAACAACAAATCAAGTTTTTTTACTAATTAAAAATAAAATCAATATTTTTTTCTTTTATTCATTATTACAATCACTTCATAATTTCCATTAAAATAAAAATTAAATTTTACATAAATTTTAAATTTTCTTTCTTCTTATTGGTTATTCTTAGAAGAGTGATGCTATTTGACCCAAATGATTTCAATTCGAATGTGTCACGAAATATTGCCCAGCCAATAAAATTAGTAGTTGGCCGAAAACTATGAGAATTGGAGTATTTCTAAAACATACATTTACTTTAATAAGATAGATATGGTCTTTTTAGTTGATATCAAGAGAGAGGAAATTATAAAAGAGAATAATATTCATACACTCTTAGCGTATATTTTACACATCCAACCAATAAGAAATCAATAAAATGTCATGTTATCAAAAGTTTTTTAAAATAAAAGTAAGATGTAGTTAGATGTATGGTTGTGATTGGTTGAGAGTGTAAAACTATTTTACACTTTCAGTGCATGACTTTTATTCTCATTATAAAATCTAATGAACACTGTGTTGCCACCTCATTCGCGTGAGTTTAACAAACTCTACATTCATGTTGTATATCATTATCCTTAGAAATATATATATATATATATATATATATATATATATATATATATATATATATATATATATATATATATATATATATATATATATATATATATATATATATATATATATATATATATATATATATATGTTTGTTTTCATGAATGTATTTCTCTTGGGTTATACTCTCTCAGTACCATATTATTTGTCACAATTGATCATTTCACACATATCAAGAAACACTAATGAATGAAAGAGATAAAATAGTGATTTTACCAAATTATCCTGATTAATTATTGTTGTGTTCAAATTAACATTGATGTTTAGTAGGAAAATAATAAATTAAGAGTCTTTATTAAAGGATACAATTGGAAGATTAAATATAAAATTATATTGGTAATCTAAAGTGACAAGTATTTTTGGGACAAATTTTTTTCTTCTAAATGTGACACTTATTTTGGGACGGGGGAGTAATACATAATAAGAAAATTATTATTTATTATTTAAGTATTTTTTTTTCTAAAGTTTTCTTCTTCGCCAAAATATTAGCAGTAATATTAATGTATTTTATATTACTTTTAGTTGGAGTTTCAATATCATATCTTTGATGATATATACCATTCGACAAATTTTCCTTTGATTATGGGGAGTATAAAATATTATTAATGACACACTTTGTCTCATTTGATAATATAAACATGACATTACATGTGTTCCTTCAATCGATTCTACAGGACTTGAGATTGTATTTAATGTACCTTTAGTAAGACTTATTTCACTAAAACATTTTTTATTTTTTAGGAATATATGGATAATTTCATTGTCCGAAATGCAAATATCTTTGACATGTTTTAAGTCTAACATTCTTAAAATAGAAATAAAATTAAAGATAGCGTAAATCAACATACATATTCAACATTATTATTTCATATATTATATAACTTAAACTTGCATACAACACAACATACATACTCTTAAGTATGTCCTTAGTGCAACTATAAATGTAATATAAGCACACCACACATTATTTAAATACATATTTTTAAGTAGTTACTTAATTTTAATTTATCGCTCCTTCAACAAGATCAACAATCTCAAGATAAGTAGTATTATTTTCGAAATCAATTTGATTAAAATTTGCTTCCTTTCCATTTCTCTCTACATATGCCTTGTTTGTTAGACGCTGGCCTAAGGATCTAGAGGGGGGTGAATAGATCTCACAGAGTTTTTCGGAATTATTTCGAACTAAAGCGAAAGCGGTTCTAAATCGACTTGCGTCTATTCCGGACCGTTATTGCAAGGGTCGTATATGTGACAAAACCACAAGATAATTGAGATTAACGATGAAGTGATATGTTATCGAATCAATACATTTCACAGCTGAAAATCAATTAACTTCTAAATTGACAAACTTTGGTTTGCAATGCAGTAATAATGGAATGAGCAAAAAGACAAACACTTGGTGATAATGTTCAAATTGATGATGATTCAAGATGTGGTGAATTGTGATGTTTATGCAGAATCTTAATTCACAATTTTAACACTTGAATCGTTAATCAATTTTGCAATTATGACCAAATATGAACAGAACGTAAATGAAAAGATAAAAGCGACAAGAACACGATATTTGTTCAGGCAGTTCGTCGATCGTCCTCGCTACGACTACGTCTACCCCCAATTCCAAATTGAAATTGGGAAATCTTCCATTAATGTTGAAAGCAGTTTATACAAAGAAGAAAGCAAAGCGATAAACAATAAACCAAATTTGTCGATCCTTTGAATCTTCTTCCCCCTTAATCTTGAGCCAGATCAAGGTGTTCCAAGAGCTTCACTTGATCCCTTTTCTGCAGTGTCTTGAATTGCCTTGAACCCTTGTTCTTCAATCTTCACACTCAGATGGATCCTTGATGAAACCTCTTGATAAAAAACCCCAAGAATCACCTATCTTGGAGGACAAAACCCTCGGATTTTATTCACCGAAAACCCCACAAATCTTCACCCACTAGGAATCTTCAATTCCGTTCCATGGACGTTATCGAACTCGATCACTAACCCTCAACGCAAGAATGATTATGTGTAATTGTGTTGGAGATGATGAAGAACGAAGATGAGAAGCCTTTGTGTATCTTTCAGTCGTTGGTGTTGTTTTTGCAATAATGAACCTTGGACAATATATATGAGAGCTTATCAGTTCGAGCAGAGAAAACCAGAAATTTTGGCATTTTTGATCAATTAGGTCGACCTCTTGTAGTGCTTAGGTCGACCTAGCAGAGGTGCATTAGCTTTGAATGATATTTGCTCCCAGTTAGGTCGACCTGTTAGGGAAGTAGGTCGACCAGAATTCTCTTCAAATGCGTTTTGGGACATTTCTTCAGTTTAGGTCGACCTGGTTGATGTGTGGGTCGACCTAGCAGAAGTGTATGAAATTTTCTCCATTTTAGGTCGACCTAGGTTGACAGTAGGTCGACCTAGCTGCTGCTTTTCTGCATTCTTCTTGTTTTGCTTGTGTTGAGTCGACCTATATGCATAGTAGGTCGACCTGCTCTGTCATAAGTGGCCAATGCTTGCTTTTCTTTGAGTTCTTCTGCTTGTGCCTTGTTGCTTGTATGCTTGTTGAGTTTGCCATGAATCAAAAACATCTTTGTGAGTGTGATCTTGTATTCACATACTCCCCCTTTTTTATGATGGCAAACCGGTAGTAGAAGCTTTGGCAATAAGTGGTAAAAGCTCCCCCGTACACTCAGCTGAGCTCCCCCGTACACTCAGCATCTATCTCCCCCTTTGACAACATCAAAAGAGATACAACGAAACAGAAGAGGAGAGTAACGAGAGAAACATAGATAAAACTCGAGCATTCATAGTAGTACATAAAAGGTAGATAGTTTAAAGAAAAAACAAGCAGGTATAAAAGTACATTGCAACAGACATAATATGCAAAACAAAACTGTGTACGTAGAGCATGTATCAAATGATCATAATAATAGAGAAATTGCAATTTTGTAGCAGTAGGTCGACCTAATTTGGTGTTGGGTCGACCTAATAGACAAGCCTTTAAAATGACGCAGATTAGGTCGACCTAAAAGAAGGGTAGGTCGACGTAACTGGGCATTTTAGTTTGTATGCTGAAAAATGAGTTGTGTAGGTCGACTCAGAGGCAGAGTAGGTCGACCTAAATTCCCAAAATTTGTGAAAATGCTCTTTATGAGATGTGCTAATGTCTAGCTACTTGCTTGTATGTTTAGAATATGATATGCTATGATTAAAGATGAAACACATACATGAGCAAGAGATATATATGTATGAAGTCACTGTAAGCATGTTAATTGATAGCATATTATAGTATCAATGATATTTTTGGAAGTGAACAACAATCATGTTACCGTCTTCTCAATTATGTAGGTGTCACCGTTTATGGAAGCCTTTAGTCAATGTGGAATGATGTCTGGCTTGATGATGAACTACCTTTACACTAAGAGAAATGTTAGCTTGAGAATAACCAATATATAGATATAAAGTAAAGGAATAACTTTAAGAGAAACAAACGTAATTAGCCCAAATTAGAGATATCGAGTATCCCTAATTCCCTACGAATGTTGAAGTATTGCTCCGTTGCTAGAGGTTTGGTGAATATGTCAGCTAGTTGCTTCTTGCTCTCTACATGTTCAAATATAACGTCTCATTTCTCTACATGATCTGTTAGGAAGTGATGCCTTATTTCAATATGTTTGGTTCGTGAGTGTAGGACAGGATTCTTGCTCAAGTTTATGGCACTTGTGTTGTCGCACATGATAGGTATACGATCAAGCTTAATACCAAAATCAAGAAGTTGTTGCTTGAGCCATAATATCTGGGCACAACAGCTCCATGCAGCTACATATTCTGCCTCAGCAGTAGATAATGCAACCGATACTTGTTTCTTGCTATGCCAACTTATCAATGAATTTGAGAATAGATGACATGTTCCACTGGTGCTTTTTCTATCGGATTTGCAGCCAGCAAAATCTGAGTCGGAGAATCCTACCAAGTAGCAGTCATTTCCCTTTGGATACCATAGGCCATATGTAGTAGTTCCACGTAAATAGCGCAGAATTCTTTTGACAGCTTATAAGTGAGATTCTTTTGGACAAGATTGATATCTTGCACACATACACACACTAAACATAATGTCTGGTCTTGAGGCAGTAAGATACAATAGTGAACCTATCATACCTCGGTACAATTTTACATCAACTTCTTTACCTTTCTCATCTTTGTCTAGGTTAGTATTTGTTGCCATAGGTGTGTCAATCTCCTTCGCTTCACTCATTCCAAATCTTTTGAGCAGCTTTGTACAGTATTTAGTTTGACTCACAAACGTTCCATGACTGAGTTGCTTGATTTGTAGGCCAAGGAAGAAATTTAGCTCACCCATGAGACTCATCTCAAATTCACTCTGCATAAGCTTAGAAAAATCTTTGACAAGTTTTGCATTAGTCGACCCAAATATAATATCATCTACATATACTTGAACTAAGAGAACATCTTTATCTTTTCTTTTAATAAAGAGAGTAGTGTCAACTTTACCCCTAGAGTACCCATGGCTAAGAAGAAATTTACTCAATCGTTCGTACCAAGCCCGAGGGGCTTGTTTAAGACCGTATAGAGCACGTTTCAGCTTATAAACATGAGTTGGATACATGTAATTCTCAAAGCCGGGTGGCTGAGCAACATAGACCTCTTCATTTATGTAGCCATTTAGAAAGGCACTTTTAACATCCATTTGGAATAGTTTGAAGTCTTTTGAACAAGCATAGGCAAGTAAGAGGCGAATAGCTTCGAGACGTGCTACAGGAGCGTATGTCTCTTCATAATCAATACCTTCCTCTTGATTGTAACCTTGGGCAACTAATCTAGCTTTGTTTCTAGTGATAACGCCGTTTTCATCAAGTTTGTTACGAAAAACCCATCTAGTGCCGATTACTTGATGATCTCCCGGATGAGGGACTAAGTCCCAAACATCATTCCGTTTAAATTGGTTTAATTCTTCTTGCATGGCCATTAGCCAATGCTCATCAATTAATGCGTCCTTAGCGTTTTTTGGCTCAACTTGTGAAACAAAAGCAAAATGATGACAGAAGTTACTTATCTTTGAGCGTGTTGTAACGCCCTTTGAGATGTCTCCTATTATGTTGTCAATTGGATGGTCTTTCACATTTGTCCAAGCCTTAGGAAGTTCTTCATTGTTTGAGGTGCTTTCCTTTTCATTTTCATCATGAGACTTATCTTTCTCTTTCTCAGCATCTTTCTTTACAATACTTTCATTCTCGTCTTCCTTGTCTTTGACAATGTCTTCAGTGGATGGACCTGCACCATTAAACGAAAGACCTTTCTCGACATATTTTGTATAAGATTCATCAAAAGACACGTGTACTGACTCTTCTACTATAAGTAATCTCTTATTATATACCCGATATGCTTTGCTAGATTGTGAGTAACTAAGGAATATGCCCTCATCAGCTTTAGCATCGAATTTACCAAGATTATCCTTACCATTGTTCAAGACAAAACACTTGCAACCGAATACATGGAGATGAGATACATTTGGTTTTCTACCTTTTAGTAATTCATAGGGAGTTTTGTTCAGTATAGGACGTATTATTATCCTATTCAAAACATAACATGCGGTGTTAATCGCGTCAGCCCAGAAATACTTAGGTAGACTACCCTCATTCAGCATTGTTCTTGCCAGCTCCTCTAGAACCCGATTTTTACGTTCAACCACCCCGTTTTGTTGTGGTGTTCTAGGAGCTGAAAAGTTATGCTCAATTCCATGTTTATCACAGTATTTTTCAAAAAGATAGTTTTCAAACTCTCCACCGTGATCACTTCGAATTGCAACTATTTTGGTGTTCATTTTATTTTGACATAATCTTGCAAATTGTGTGAAAGCTGGAAAAGTTTGATCCTTACTAGGTAGAAAGATTGTCCAACAAAATCTAGAGTAATCATCGACAATGACAAAACCATAGGTGTTTCCACCTATGCTTTTAGTCCTTGAAGGGCCAAAGAGATCCATGTGAAGTAGTTCAAGAGGGCGTGATGTTGAAACCACGTTCTTTGATTTAAAAGAGATTTTTGTTTGCTTTCCCTTTTGACAAGCATCACATAAATGATCTTTTGAAAACTTCATTTTAGGTAAACCGATTACTAAATCTTTCGTGACAACTTTATTAAGTAAGTCAAAATTTATGTGGGCGAGACGTCTATGCCAAAGCCATGAGTCTTCGCCTAGAGCAATTAGACACTTGGTACTAGATTTAGATACCTCATCCAAGTTTAGCATGTAGATATTGTTTACTCTTAAGCCATTAAACATAATGTCTCTTTTCTTAGTATGTTCTATTGTGCAGCCAGAATTTGTAAACATTACTTTAAAATCTTTGTCGCACAATTGACTTATACTTAAAAGATTATGCTTAAGGCCTTCTACTAGCAGTACATCAGTTATAGTCGTGGTAGAGGGGTTACCTACACTTCCTTTACCAAGAATGGCTCCCCGATTGTTATCTCCATAGGTGACATACCCCTTTTTCTTTGCTTGAAACTCAACGAAAAGAGATATGTCTCCCGTCATGTGTCTTGAACATCCGCTATCAAGGAACCACAACCTTTCGGCAATGTCAAGACACTTTTCCTGCAAAATTAATTTAGAGAGGGAGGTCCCTAATTTTCATTGGGTCCTTGGTAGTGAGTACATAATTTGTTGCACTTAGGCAACCATTGAAATACTCCTTTAGGAACTAAAATCCTCCTAAATTTGCATTTTTCAATGGTATGACCCTTTTTGCAACAATAATGACAGGTAATATGATGAGAATATGTTGTTTTGCTAGTTGATACTTTAGGTACAAAAGTGTATTTACTATATAAAGGAGTATACGATCTTTTGGACTTATTTAGATCAACCGCAAAAGTCACTTTTGGTTGTAGAGCCTTGTCTAATTTGGCTTTTAGATCTCTTACTTCTTTTTGCCAAATGTGACATGTCTCACAACCAAACCATGATGTAGGATCTATTTCAACTTTATCCTTTTGAATGTCTAGCATAGATTGTTTTAAAGCTTCCATATCCTTTTCGGTTTTCTCAACTTTTTATTCAAGATATGAAAAGATTTTCTTATTTGAGGCCAAAAGTTTGAAAGCTTCAATTGCATCTCTATGTAATTCTTCAAAAGCAAGTTTTAGTTGAGAATGAGATACCTTATCTACGAGTTCAGGTTTAAGATGACTTACAGCTTTCTTTTTCTTGTGTTGATGAGCCATAAAACATAAGTTTGCTGATTCTTCTTCATCGCTTGATGAGCTTTCACTAGATGAATCACTTTCCCATGCTATGTAGGCTCTTTTAGATTTGTTATGACCTTTGCTTTGGTTCTTCTCTTTTTCTTTCTTAAGGTATGGACAATCCGGTTTGTAGTGACCGGCTTTCCCACAATTAAAGCAAGGGCCTTTGATTTTTCCTTTGTTGTTGTCATCTTATTTGAACTTGTTTGATTGCTTTATATAGTTGATCAAGCCTTTGTCAGAATGTTTTGCTCCATTTTTCTTTAGATATTTGTTGTATCTTCGCACAAACAGTCCCATTTCCTCATCATCGGAGTCTTCGTCATCACTTGTATCACTATCCTCTAGCTCTTGTCTTGAGGTCTTGGAGCTTGAAGCCTTTAGAGCTATTGACTTCTTCTCTACCTCTTTCTCCATGTTCTTTTCTTTCTTTGCCCTTTTCTCATGCATGTCAAGGCATTTAAGGTGTTGTTCATGTTCCTCTAGTTTACCAAAGAGAGTGGTAATGTCTAAGGTGTTTAGATCATTTTCTTCCTTTATTGCTATAACCTTGGGTTGCCATTCCCTGTTCAAACATCTTAAGATTTTGTTAGTAGCAACTGCATTGGAAACAGGTCTATCAAGAGAATTTAACTGATTTTTCAGGTGAACGAATCTCTTCTGCATGTTTTCGATGGATTCACCATCTTCCATGTGGAACAGTTCGAACTCTTGAGTTAACGTATTGATCCTAGCTAGTTTGACATCATTCGTTCCCTCGTGGGCAACTTGCAATGTGTCCCACATAGCTTTAGCGGATCTACAATGGGAAACGCGATAGTATTCATCAACTCCTAGAGCTGAGATTAGAATGTTTCTCGCTTTCCAATCGTATGCATATCTCTTTTCATCTTCAGCATCCCAAGTATTTTCTGGTTTTGGGACAACTGCACCAGCTGCATTTGTTATGGTGATCTGAAAGGGACCATTAACAATAGCTGTCCAGATGTTCCTATCAATGGCATTGATATGGACACACATACAATCCTTCCAATAGCCATAGTTTTCACCGTTGAAAACTGGAGCTCTATTGTGAGCCCCTTTAGGTCCGGAAGCCATCTTTCCAATAAGTGTTTCACGTAGCACGGAATTAACCAAGCTCTTGATGCCACTTGTTAGACGCTGGCCTAAGGATCTAGAGGGGGGTGAATAGATCTCACAGAGTTTTTCAGAATTATTTTGAACTAAAGCGAAAGCGGTTCTGAATCGACTTGCGTCTATTCCGGACCGTTATTGCAAGGGTCGTATATGTGACAAAACCACAAGATAATTGAGATTAACGATGAAGTGATATGTTATCGAATCAATACGTTTCACAGCTGAAAATCAATTAACTTCTAAATTGACAAACTTTGGTTTGCAATGCAGTAATAATGGAATGAGCAAAAAGACAAACACTTGGTGATAATGTTCAAATTGATGATGATTCAAGATGTGGTGAATTGTGATGTTTATGCAGAATCTTAATTCACAATTTTAACACTTGAATCGTTAATCAATTTTGCAATTATGACCAAATATGAACAGAACGTAAATGAAAAGATAAAAGCGACAAGAACACGATATTTGTTCAGGCAGTTCGTCGATCGTCCTCGCTACGACTACGTCTGCCCCCAATTCCAAATTGAAATTGGGAAATCTTCCATTAATGTTGAAAGCAGTTTATACAAAGAAGAAAGCAAAGCGATAAACAATAAACCAAATTTGTCGATCCTTTGAATCTTCTTCCCCCTTAATCTTGAGCCAGATCAAGGTGTTCCAAGAGCTTCACTTGATCCCTTTTCTGTAGTGTCTTGAATTGCCTTGAACCCTTGTTCTTCAATCTTCACACTCAGATGGATCCTTGATGAAACCTCTTGATAAAAAACCCCAAGAATCACCTATCTTGGAGGACAAAACCCTCGGATTTTATTCACCGAAAACCCCACAAATCTTCACCCACTAGGAATCTTTAATTCCGTTCCATGGATGTTATCGAACTCGATCACTAACCCTCAACGCAAGAATGATTATGTGTAATTGTGTTGGAGATGATGAAGAACGAAGATGAGAAGCCTTTGTGTATCTTTCAGTCGTTGGTGTTGTTTTTGCAATAATGAACCTTGGACAATATATATGAGAGTTTATCAGTTCGAGCAGAGAAAACCAGAAATTTTGGCATTTTTGATCAATTAGGTCGACCTCTTGTAGTGCTTAGGTCGACCTAGAAGAGGTGCATTAGCTTTGAATGATATTTGCTCCCAGTTAGGTCGACCTGTTAAGGAAGTAGGTCGACCAGAATTCTCTTCAAATGCGTTTTGGGACATTTCTTCGGTTTAGGTCGACCTGGTTGATGTGTGTGTCGACCTAGCAGAAGTGTATGATATTTTCTCCATTTTAGGTCGACCTAGGTTGACAGTAGGTCGACCTAGCTGCTGCTTTTCTGCATTCTTCTTGTTTTGCTTGTGTTGAGTCGACCTATATGCATAGTAGGTCGACCTGCTCTGTCATAAGTGGCCAATGCTTGCTTTTCTTTGAGTTCTTCTGCTTGTGCCTTGTTGCTTGTATGCTTGTTGAGTTTGCCATGAATCAAAAACATATTTGTGAGTGTGATCTTGTATTCACATTGTTTCTTTTACAGAAATATTATGGCGTTCTACACGTCTTAGACCAATGACATTTCTTTGTGCATTATGATTTTTCGAGAAATCCTCTTAGATATAATTACCCCTAATTTGATGATTCCTATTAGCTTGGTAATATCTAGAAAACCTATCATTATTCATATAACCTTATCCGCGACCTTGACCACGAAATGGATTTCAGTCGTGAAATCTGCCTCAATTAGGACCATCAAATCGAGCATAACCACCACGTCTTTTAATATGATTATAGCCACCATGTCGTTGATTAAATATTGTGACATTTATCTATGGATATTTTATTGTTCCTGTGGAACGTGACGAGTTGTTTTTTTGTAAGGAGCTCATTATTTTGTTAGCTACAACTAAATCAGAATACTCAAGCATCAAAAAAAAAAAATCAGAATACTCAAAAAATTCCATCATTCTATATTATTGTTGCAATAATACTTGAGATGCATGAAAAGTTGAAAATATTTTTTCTAACTTTTCTTCTTCGGTCATAACTATGCCACAAATTATAATTGTGCTATAATTTGGTGCATGGGAGAGTTATATGCAACAACACTTTTATAATTTTGGAATATTAATTTGTTCCACTGATCCATCAAAGAAGACAACAAAACTTTTCTCTGGTGTCCAAATCTTGCCTTAAGTTTGTCCCACAATATCTTAGAATCTATTACATTTGAGTATTCTGGTTGTAATCCATCATCAAAGTGGTGCTTGATTTTCCGATTTACTTTCGACTTTTTCATTATCAATTTCTCTGGGTCAATTGTCGACTTTCCTAAATCATCTCCTTCAAAGATTTTGTCGAATCCCTCACGTGCAAGGAACTCAATTAAATTGTTGTTCTAAATTATGTAGTTGTCCCTAGTTATGTTTAAAATTTTGAATTGATGCTTAATTTTGGACATAATTATATATAGAATTTAGATGAACATAACTAATATTTACGGTATAAACTACATAAAAAAAAATTATTCAATAACAACGATAATAAAAACCATGACAATGCTTTATTCAAAAACCTCTATCAATAAATCAAGATAAGACTAGTAAATAGTGGAGTAATATGGTAAAATGATAAATATTTTAATGATAAATACATAAGACCTCTATGATTTTGTCGAATCCCTCACGTGCAAGGAACTCAATTAAATTGTTGTTCTAAATTATGCAGTTGTCCCTAGTTATGTTTAAAATTTTGAATTGATGCTTAATTTTGGACATAATTATATATAGAATTTAGATGAACATAACTAATATTTACGGTATAAACTACATAAAAAAAAAATTATTCAATAACAACGATAATAAAAACCATGACAATGCTTTATTCAAAAACCTCTATCAATAAATCAAGATAAGACTAGTAAATAGTGGAGTAATATGGTAAAATGATAAATATTTTAATGATAAATACATAAGACCTCTATGAATCTTTTTAAAATCTCAAAGGACTTCACTAAACAAAAACCACAAGGAATCATGGTTAAAAAAACTTAAGAGAGATTGATTAATTATGGATAAGCAATAACTGTTCAACTTTGTATGCTTTCAATCTTCACACTATCTTGAAAGACAAAAAAAAAACTCTTAGAATCTTTTTGTATGCTTTCATGGCTTTTCAAAGAGGAATCAAGAATTAAGCTTCCCGTGTTTCTTCTATTGGAAAAGAATGCTAAAAAAACAAAAACAAAAAATCTTAGGAATCTTTTTACCAACACGAAGTGATAGGTATGTTCCTACCACTCTAATACACCCAGCATCCTCACAAACCTCGTATTCTATCAAAATTCTGGTAATTTTTTTCTAGCAGTGGCTTTACTCTTTTGTACATGCCCTTTATCTGCATAATTATTGTCCGCCCTGTTAGCCGAGGACAGTGCAAACACTCAACGGAAAGCCAACACATCATCATATCCAAGTGAAACATCAATGTTACCATGTTTCATGCCTATGCATAATCACAGGATTTCTGTTTAATTTTGCCTTCCAATGCAATAATGATCGCCTTTCTTGTTCCCTTGTCCCTCAGTACACCCTTCGCAATAATTTTCACTTTTCAAAGCAAAAGGCCGGTGCAACTTCTTCAATACAGTTAAACCAAACTTTCCCTGACAAATAGATTATTTTCTTCAACAACTTTGATAGGAAACATGAACAATATTGTGATATCTTCAAACCAGTTAGACATTTAGTTACTGTCCAGCTTCAATCCTACGAGTATGAAAATAAGATCTGTGTCCAATAGCAGAAACCCATCTCTGTATAAAAAAAAAAACTAATTCTCTTCATAAGTACTTTATTGAACCTCGTGCATACTTTATATAGTGCTGAAAGAAGCCCTTTGGACATCCTCAAAATCTGAAAAGGGTGCTCATTGTACATCAGGACATCTGCTCTCTACTACACAAGACCCAGATTGCAAATCAAAATACTTCAAGAAATTTCCAGATGACGCTTTTCCTATTCCACTTCAATGACAAATAGGTATCGGGGGTCAAGTTTAATTTAACTTCAAATTCTACAAAGCTTTAAAACACCAATCCTTAAATCTATACATCATCGAATAACTAATTCAGACGATTAATTCTTGATAAGGGTGACATATCAAGAATAAGGAGTATTGAAGCTAAAAGTCAACCAACAGCATATCACCAGAACAATATCAAAGAACACTAAACCAGCATGAATATAGGGAAAAAAAATATTTTGCATGAAAGGGATTGAATAACAAAATGTTACACAGGTTTATATATGAACATTAATATCCAAAATAAACAAACTTTACTTATTAAAAATGAACATTTATATCATAAGTATCTTAAAACAAACAACTATGACTACATTGGCATTTATATAATGACATTTATTCAAGTATTCATACATGAAAATATTATTTTTCTCTAAAACACAAAAAGTGATTTTGCAAAATATACAAGTACCTTGAACACCAGAAAACCACCAAAAAATTTCAGTTGCAAATGTACTGAATATTTGAATATTACTTGTAATCAAATAAAAAAGATCCACAAATAAATCAAGGAACTTAAATACTAGTTGTAAATGAAAGACAAGGAACAGAACACCATGTAGAACCTTCATAACTTCATAACCATGCAGAATTTCTCTACAATGTAGTAAGTAATATAAGAAAAACAGAAGGTGTGTGTGGCAGAGGGAAAGAATGGTCAAAGGAAGAGTATTTCACAACTTACAAGAGTTTATCTGGTAGTATTTTCCTTCTGAAATACCATCTTGGCCGAAATATTATCCAGTGAGGTACAATGAGCTAACGAGTGGAAAAAACCGGTGTTTGACAGCTTGTATAAATGAGATGCCATCAAAATTTCAGGCTTGTTACATAAACTATCAAGATGTACAAATGAATGGAATACAAAGAATATAAGATCCACTTGGGCTGCTGCCTCACTAAACTCAATCAATTTCCCTATTCCACTAACTTTACTGCCCTGACAATAAGGACTGCATTGAAGCCAAATAACTTGAATAGAATGGAGGTTTTCTGCTTTCCAACAACGCAACAATCTCCTTCGCTTTATCAATCTCCCCAAATCTCTTTAGGCCTTCCAGCAGCATAAAGATAGTATCTACATTCGGAAACCAATTTTTCCGCATACTATCTTCACACATGGTGTACGCCTGATCAAAATCCTCTCTCTTACACAAATAATGAATCACCGTCTGATAAATATTAGCACTACTCTTATAACCCTTCCTATGCAACTTCGAAAAAACCCTCATCGCCATCTCAGGATAACCCGCCAGAAAAAAACCCTTGATAACCAAAACTAACGTAACCTCATCCGGCATAACCCCAACTCTCCGCATCAATCCCATCAAAGCATTCGCATCCCAAGCCCGCCTAACAGTAACCAAAAACTGAATCCGAACATTAAAAGTATGAAGATTCGGCATACAACCCTTCAACACCATCCGGTTCCACAACCCATTCCCAATCTCCCACCTCTTAACCTCATAAAACGCAGAGATAAGAGTCGTATACGTAACAACATCCGGCTTAACCCCTTTATTATTCTCACAATCAACCATAAACAAATAAGCCTCTTGAAGCTTCTCATCTTCACAAAAAGCCTTAACAGCAATGTTAACAGAATAAACATCTAATTTAATATTAAACCTAGAAGGAACCTCATCTAAAAACCTCACAACCTCATCGAAATTCCGATTCGACGCCAAAACATTAAGAGTGGCATTGAAAGATTTAACAGTCCTACGACATTTAAAACTATGCATTTGATAAAAAGTATCAAGCGCGTGTTGAACCATACCAGCCTTCCCATACAAGGTGATAATCCTAACAACAAACCCTTCCCTACGAGATTGCGGAAGCGTTTTCTGCTGTTCGAGTAAATTCTCGATGTAGTCGAAGCGTTTAGCGCCGGCGAGACGCGAAACGGTGTCGTAGAAAGCGAAGCGGTTTTCGACGAGGAGGCGGTTGGTGGCATTGGCTTTGAAGAGATGGAAGAGCTTGTGTGCGTCCCGCTCGGATTTGAGAGTATCGAGAACTGGTGGTTGTAAGGGTTTAAGGGTTTTGAATGTGAGGGGGGAAGATGAAGAGAGATTGTGGCAGAATCTGCGAGTGGATCGCAGAGAGGGGGTTAGCATGATCAGGAAGAGAGTGAGGGAAGATCATGCTCAATGGCGGTGGTGGTGGTGGTGGTGGTTGTGGCGGTGGTGGTGGTTGGAATGGGGTTTAGGTTGTTGAAGAGCATTGGAATATAGGGTTTAGGTGGAATGAAGAGCGCCACCAGTTCATTTTTCTCTCATCGTTGGATTTTCATTTTTTTTTTTCTTCTCTTTTGTTCTTTTTTTTTTTTTTTTTTTTTACTAATATGAAGCAAATGAATGAAGAAATATTTGTATATATTTTCAAAACTAAGAAAACAATGAAATAGGGAGTGATAGTGACACACTTGGATATTCAGCATTTTATTTGACCACTTTATATATTT
Source organism: Vicia villosa (assembly GCF_029867415.1). NCBI lineage: Eukaryota > Viridiplantae > Streptophyta > Magnoliopsida > Fabales > Fabaceae > Vicia > Vicia villosa. The sequence continues at coordinate 224,367,203 of NC_081181.1, forward strand.
ATTATTATTGATTAAAAGTAATGCATTTAAACGGTAAGAAAATTTTACTATGTCATCGCCTATTAGATTTTATCACATTGAGTCATGATATATTGATATTTTAAAAATTAAAGCGTAATTGAATGGGATAAACGTTTCTCATTAATTGAGGGTATAAAAGTATTTACTTTGTATTTTGGTCGTTCCTCTTAGGTTTATACAGCTTATCATTCTAACTGATATTACGGTCTTAGGGGTCAAGTTTCTGATTATTTGGATTTATCGTTTATCCCTTAATGCCTGAGCTTTCTCCTACATATCAGGTGCTAGACTTCTACGAGTGACATTTGTCTTTCAGATTGTCTTTCAGCTTCCTGTATATCTTGTTGATGTGTTGCATCTTTTGCTTATCATTCCAACTGATACTGTTGTCTTGGTGGTCAAGTTTCTGATTGTTGGGATTTATCGTTTGTTCCTTAGTGTCTGAGTTTTCTCCTACATATCAGGTGCTATACTTCTGCAAGTGGCATTTGTCTTTCAGATTGTCTTTCAGCTTCCTACATATCCTGTTGATGTGTTGCATCTCTTCCTCCTCAATATCAATATTCCAAGTAACTTTACCTTTGCCTTTATCTCTTCTGTCATTTTGTTTTTCTACTATTGGTGTTGTTGATGTTATGCTTTAAGGTTGTGCTTGTGAGTGCAATATCCTCTCTTAGATATTTTGGATGATGTCAAAATTAGGTAATATGTAATATTTGTACATTAGACTTTATCTCTCTATGTCTAGATTGCATTTTCATCTTAGGACACTCTTTGATCAAGTCAAAAGCATTTGGACAAGTTAAAAATGTAAAAAAGATATGCAATTTTATTAGTAAAAAAAATCATGTTTGGAGTCGACTCACCTGTGTTAGGAGTCGACTCCCTCAGAAGCGCATTGAAAAGAAAACTCTCTATCAAAAAAGAGTTGGTACATAAGGGTTTGGGAGTCGAGACACAACACTAAAGAGTATGTGTTTAACTACTTCTGAGAAAGATATGATTCTAACTATGTTCTAGTATTTTATTTCTTTCAAAGATACTTCTACAAGTTAGAAGATGTTTTAGTCAGAAATACCTCACGTCAGAACCCTTTTGGTATTTGTGACAATGAAACATTAAATCGTGGTTCTTCAAACACATGGATATGATTTAGACTTGTGTCAAATAAATCATAAGACATCGTTTGAATAACACCTTGAGTAATGGGAAAAGTGTTGGAAGTATGCTTCTGTTAGTAGTGATGATAGTTGCATCCAATCGAGTATTTTTGGTTTTTCAATCCTCATCACTCCCTCCTCAATTGCCGAAGGCATTGGGTGTGCTCAAATGGGTGTTACTACAGAACAATCATGTCTCATTTATACTCATGCTGAGAAACTCATTACCATCTATGATACCATCTCTGATTATGAACCCATGAATCCAAAAAAAAACCCATGCCCCATGCTAAAGATTGGTTTCCTTTTCTGTTGTTCAACTTGAAACCAAGAGGAGTTAACAAGGACTTTCTGTATCATAATTCAAACATTTTAATTTTTTGTCTTCTTAATCATGTTTCGATCAAACATTTTCTGTTGATCAAATACTTTTTATGATTTAATCTTGTAAAATTGTTTCATCAAAATACATGGTTTTGTCATCATAAAAAAGGGGAGATTGTTAGAACAAGATTTAGTTATGTATTTAATATCTAGTTTTGATGATAACAATACATATATTTTATATGTAACAATTTTTACTCTAATAGTTTCTTAAGTGTGCAGATATTATATTTTGATTGATCCTGGATAATCATCTGGAAAGATCATCAGAATCAGCGTTGGCACACCTTAGAAGAACTATTCACTCGTTCCTAAAGAAACATCAGCAATTCTGAAGAATATTGAATGATTTGCTAGAAAAGGATCTTCAATTGTTTCTTAAATAAGCTACTCCTTCAGATCAGAAGTCAAGATTTCCATCTCAAATAAGCTTTGCTTCCAGCTCAGAAATTAAGATTTGTTATTCATATAAGCTTTTGCATATAACTATGAAGACAAGGTTCTGACTCTGAAGATTCTGTCTTGGTATATTCATGTTACTTGATCTCTTCTACACTTTCACTATTTCAGATCAGAAGTATATCATTTAGAAGGAAAGATCAGAAGTGTGCTCAAGAATATGAATGGTACAATAGTTTAATACCCACTACACTATTGTGAGGATGTATGTACTACCAAAGGAATTGTGTGCTATTTGTCTCCCACGACTTACGTATAGCCGTTATGTCAGCTGGCATGGAAAGCGACATTTTGTCCTTCTCAACGGTCTACTTTTTGGCGCTATATATAGAAGCACCACTCCATTGAAGAAATTGCTCAATTTTGTTGAACTATTAAATATTGAATACTAAAACATGAAAGAGAAACCAAGATAAATAAATTTAAGAGATTTTATTCAAAACACTTCATAGAGAAATGTTTATCTCAAAGAGAATCTCAAACACAAAGAGTTGTTGCTCATTATTTATGTAAATATTTGTTCTTAAACTTTGTTTCATTTGCTTATCTAGAAGCACTATTGTAAACACTTCTATTGCAAATAATTTGAGATTTGTTTTCCTTAAGTGACTAGGTTGTTAGTCTGTATACTTGAGAGAGCTAAGGTGTCTTTCTAGACTCTTAAAAGTTTGTTTCTAATCTTTCAAGATTAGTGGATTAAGTCCTGTTTGAAGGCGAAATCACCTTGACGGGTGGACAAGATTAGCCTTTTTAAAGGTGAACTTGTATAAACCGAAAGTGTCTCTTTTCTTCTTAGCTTGTCTATCTTGTTTGTTTTAATGAATAGTTTTTCTAAAAGAAAAAGTTTTTGAAAACCCAATTTAAACCCCCTTTCTTGTGTTTTTCTCAAACTTCAAAAAGGAGTTGTGAGGTCGCCTGAATTAGGATCCCACTATGAGTCGGATCTCAAAAACATTCGTAAACACCATAACACCACGATACAAGGCCTCTCGCCATCACGGGAAAGCCCTATCCATCATAAAACTATTAAGGCATATAAGTATCTCTTACCCGTGTAGGGATATCACACACGTTCGTACTTTTTGACAAGTATAAAATAAACGAAAATAAATGGTAATCATAGACCCACCATAGCACAAAGAATGACATAACCAATACCCATAAGACGTACCTATGTTATACCACTAAAAACAACGAGTAGCAAGAGAACAATCACAATACAAAAGAAAACCCCAAATACATAAATAGTTAAAATCCTTTAAGTAATTAGTCAACAAAAAAGAGGAAAAACTAAAACAATAAACCCCAACAAAGAGAACCTAGGATGGAACTCAGCCTACTGAATCCACCATCAACATAAAATAAAATCTTTCAAGAAAGCACAAAGAATACTCTACCATAAGAAGAAGGCCATGGATTCTCAAAACTCGATCCATTGATTCAGATGGCTGATAGGATTTTCAAACCAAGATGAGAGAGCATATTAATTTGCCACAAACCTATCAAAATATCATTTCTAAATTGGAAAAATGTTTTTTTCTTCCGCATCCTTCACATTAGATGATGGACCTAAAAAACTTATATCATTCTCATATTTCTATATCTACCAAACAAACAAATTGGAAAATCATGGAGAGTCCATCTCTAACACTAGACCCTCCTTCTTGGGAGATAAACAACCCAGAAAGATACATAAGATCCATGGGATAGAAGAAAAACCCATCTCAAGCACCTAAATATCATATACAACACAAACATCACCTTACATGTCACAAACAGATGAGAAATTGACTCTACTAACCCCTACACATAATAAAATAGACACAATCCAAATAAACTAAAACCTTATGCTTACAAAAACTCTCTAGTAGGGATCTTATCTAACAAAAGTTACCAAGAGCATACAACCACTTTAGAATGATTTTAACTAACCCAAATGAGAATAAAAGTCAAGTCCGCATTATGAAAAGAGACACTAGCGGGGAGATTTTACTCCCTGGGGGCAGAGTAAATCAACGTTATTTAAAACACCTCATCCTTAGACCGCATGTACCACCGCCTATTGTTATATTTAGAAATATATGAAACTTTAATAAGTGAAAGTAGGTTGGGGACAATCTCTTATTCATAAATAGAAAGAGATCTCTTCCACCTGATCAAGTCCCAAACAGAACCTCGTCCTCCCATAAACCAACATTACCCATTAGCCAATCTTGATGGTTAGAGATACTAAATAGCCAAGAAAAACTCATTTTAAGGGAGGTGAACTCAACCCATGGATCTTCCCTATAAATAAGTGTGAAGTTTCTCATTCTCTTACTTATACTTCCCACAAACCAATCAAATGAATTGTCTCTGCTTTAGGTTCAAGAAGAGACGCGTCTTTCCACAATTTGGATGCAATGCAAAAACGAAAAAGACATATTCCTCGCTAAGGAAGAAACTACATGAACTACATATCTAGAAGATATAATATCACACTAGAGACCATTTTCCTAAAAGAGAAAAATTTATAAAGCGAAAATTCTAAATAACTAGATCACCTCTCCGCAGAGGTTTGGAGAAATCAGACTATTTATAACAAGAAATCTTAAATTCACCCGTAGGTTTGGATATAATTATATTTCGACAGAAGCAATTGCCTAAACATAAGATTTTGGATAGTTTATTCATACTCAAAACTATGGTTGTTTATGGTACAGTTCTGTTAGAAAACTGAATCGAACCATATTGAACCATTATGTAAGATCACCCGAACCAAACCGAACCGTTTCAAATTTTCTAGAACCGAATTGAACCAAAAGTTTTGGTTTGGTATAGCGTTTTTGAATTATGAATCGTACCAAACTATTAGAAGACAAATATTTCCAAACCGAACCATTTGTTAAAAATCAAACCGTTATATTTGGTTTTGATTTGTTTTTAATAAAAAATCTATTCAATTTTGTTTCCGAATTTTGGAAAAAAATTGACTTTTTTATTTCTGAAAAATTAAATTCTTTATTTTTTTAAAGAAATCAATTTTATTTTATTTTAAAAAAAAATTGACTCTTCTAATTTTTCAAAAAAAAAAAATCAACTTTTCTTCGGAAAAAAATTGACGCTTTTATTTTCGAAAAAATCGACTTCTTCATTTTTCGTAAAAAAATGACTTTTTTATTTTTGAAAAAAACAATTTTTTTTTAATATAAAAACTAAAGTAACATCAATTATGTTCGAAAATAATTTGAGATTGGTTAACGGTTCAATTCTAGAACCATTAATAAAATATAAGTTTGATTCATTAACCATTGTAATAATTTGATTATTTTAATTTCAGTTCAGTTCGGCCAGTTCAGTTCATGGTTTTTTTTAAAAAAAAACTTACTCAAAACAATTAGGGTAATTAGAAAGTTGTATTTCTCAGTTGAGGCCGAAAATACTCCTCTTTATACTTTTAATTCAATGAGTTTTATGCTATTACTTTAGCTGATCATTGAATTTAAACATCAACTTAGATGATTATTACTTAATTATCTATATTGTTAAATGGATGAATGGAATAACCAATTAGTTAATTTTTGTATAATCGAAGAAGAATTAGATGAACGTTTGTAAAAATAGAAAGAATTGCATACCATGTAATAATTGAAAAATAAAAAGACAATGTGAAAAGATCAAGTAATTAGAAAACTAGGCATTAGTGTTGGTACACACAATATTAATATACAACTAAGTCAACAGTATTTTAATATTCCAACAACATCAAATCTTGTATTAGAACTATAGTTTTTAAGCACAAGAGTTTGGAAAACAAAGCACAACCAATACATGTGCTTTTCTTTAAGGTCAAAGAGTGGCACCATAAAGAGAATCAAAGCATGGAGATATATATAGATTCATCCAAAATCCACCATCTTGTTTGGATGTTGTTAAATGAGTTATATTCACCTTATGGTGATATTGATAAAAAATTAGCTTCATAGTTTCTTCAAGCACTTGTTTCTAATGCAGCATAATCTGGTCACAAGTGTTGCAAAACTCTCCCCTCAATTCCTTGCAAAAACCACTCTTTTGATTCTGCAAGAAAATTAATACTAAGTTTCAAGAGGTGAGTCCATGGACAATTTGGACGTGCATGTTGCATCAAATGGTGCTATTTTGGAAGCTTTAGAAGGAGAGAGAAAATTTCATATAATTGATATTGGTAATACACTTTGTGCTCAATGGCCTACTCTTTTAGAAGCTTTAGCTACAAGAAATGTTAAAACACCTCATCCTAAGCTCACAGTTGTTGTCGCAAGCAAAAACTCTAGTGATGTTTTTATAAACAAAAATCTATCACCAAGTGTTCGATAAAATTACTCAATCAAATTTTTGTTAAAACTTTATTAAAAACGTTCATTGTGAGTAATATATCATCTAGTGTGTAATTGATACAATTGATATATTCGTTGAAACGTAATTCATTACTTGACATTTTCATCAGTTCGGTTTAGTGCACGTATCCCGTCCCCGATAACGCAATCGCTCTTAGACGATTAAGTGATTCAGGAAAGTCACATTTCAAAAGCTAAAATTTTCTTAAGTCAAAAAAAGGTGGTCTATTCACCCCCCTCTAGACCGTTCCTATCGTCTAACAAAAATAGGTTAAATAATTAGGGTTAAGTTAATCAGGATTAGTCGATTTTAAAATTAATTAGGTTAAAAACCAATAATTAATTTTTAGGGTTTGTCTAGCCACGATTATTGTAAAACCCTAGCAACCATAGGGGTCTTAGGTAGGTGTTATCCATTAACTGTAGGTCTAGGTTTCCTACCCTTAAACCTTTTTAGCCATTAATTTGTTTCCAAATTGTTTTTTCTATTAACCTTGCTCTCTAACCTTGATTTATTGCCTGTCAATTATTTTTGCCTCTTTATTGCTTAATTGCCTTGCAGGCTTATAATATTGTTTTCTTGTGGTTTACCCACGAGTCTATTTTTTGCCCTATCATTGCAGGGTATCATCTACTTAATTATTTCTTGTGGTTTTCCCACAAAATGTTTTTGCCTTATTATGTAACTGCTCACAGGTTGTAATAGTAATTAGGATTTTATTTTTATGCCTTACTTACTGTAGGATTGATTGCGTGGTTAGTAACCCTAGGGAGTGCAACCCTGAATTGAACATAGAATCACTAAATTTACAAGATAATATAACTGAATTTAATCACCTAATTGTGGCACACACACCTTTAATGGTTTAAATTCAATTTCCTTTTTTTTAAAAACCTTCAAAAGGTTACGCTTATTTTACAAGCTAAAGTCCTTATTCAAATTCTTTTTCTATACATTTCAAATATTTTGAAAACAAAAAGTGAGCTAAGCAATTAACAGCCAATGGATAACCATGGATATAAAGGGTGCTTTAAACCTTCCCTTTGTATAATTTACCCCCCGAACTCAAAATCTTTTTAAAGGTCTTTTTCTGTTCTTTTAGCCTTTCTATAAATTGGATAAAATAAAAGTTAATGGCGACTCTTGCTATCCGCACATTTCAAAAAAAATCAGTTCTCCCACCGTATTACATTCCCACAAACCAATCAGATGAATTGTCTCTGCTTTATGTTCAAGAAGAGACGCGTTTTTCCACCATGTGGATGCAATACAAAAACTAAAAGACATATTCCTTGCTAAGGAGGAAACTACATGAACTACATATCTAGAAGATATAACATCACACTAGAGACTATTTGCCCAAAAGAGAAAAATTATAAAGCAAAAATTCTAAATAACTAGATCACCTCTCCGCATAGTTTTGGAGAAATCACACTGTGTATAACAAGAAATCTTAAATTCACCCGTAGGTTTGGACATAATTATATTTCAACAAAAGTAATTGGCTAAACATAAGCTTTTGGATAGTTTATTCATACTTAAAACTATGGTTGTTTATGGTATAGTTCTATTAGAAAACTGAATCGAACCATACTGAACTATTATGTAAGATCACCGAACCGAATTGTTTCAGATTTTCTAGAACCGAACTGAAACAAAAGTTTTGGTTTGGTATGACATTTTGAATTATGAATCGTACCAAACCATTAGAAGACAAATATTTCCAAACCGAACCATTTGTTAAAAATCAAACCGTTATATTTGGTTTTGAATTGTTTTTAATAAAAAATATGTTCAATTTGGTTTGCGAATTTTGGAAAAAAATTGACTTTTTTATTTCTGAAAAATTAACTTCTTTATTGTTTTAAAGAAATCAATTTAATTTTATTTTCAAAAAAATTGACTCTTCTAATTTTCCAAAAAAAAATCAACTTTTCTTTGGAAAAAATTGACGCTTTTATTTTCGAAAAAATCGACTTCTTCATTTTTCGTAAAAAATTGACTTTTTTATTTTTAAAAAAAAACAACTTTTTTTTTATTTTAAAACTAAAGTTACATCAATTATGTTCGGAAATAATTTGAGATTGGTTAACGGTTCCATTCTAGAAACATTAATAAAATATAAGTTTGATTCATTAACCAATGCTAATAATTTGGTTATTTTAACTCCAGTTTAGTTTGGCCCGTTCAGTTCAAAGTTTTTTTTTGTGAAGAATCTTACTCAAAACAATCAGGGTAAGTAGAAAGTTGTATTTCTCAGTTGAGGCCAAAAATACTCCTCTTTATACTTTTAATTCAATGAGAGTTTTATGCTATTACTTTAGGTGATCCATTGAATTTAAACATCAACTTACATGATTATTAATTAATTATTATATATTGTTAAATGGATGAATGGAATAACCAATTAGTTAATTTTTGTATAATCGAAGAAGAATTAGATGAACGTTTGTAAAAATAGAAAGAATTGCATACCATGTAATAATTGAAAAATAAAAAGACAATGTGAAAAGATCCAAGTAATTAGAAAACTTGGCATTAGTGTTAATAGAGCAAAACGAGATGATCTTTATTGAATTGAAACAACCGTTAAATACATAAAAAGTACTGACTGCAAGCTATAGAAACTGCTATTCCTAATAAATAGGCATGACTCAATCAAAGCCATGACTCTAACAACTAATGCTTAAAACTAGGAGCCCACTAACAATATTTATTATTCTGCTAATTATTAATTTAATGCAAATAATGACATATTAATCCAACAAATCCTCCCCTAAACTCAACAGGATCAATGTTGAGTTTATCAGTAGTCACAGCACCACAATTCAGCCACTAGCAGCACTTGAGCTCTCCTTCACCATATCAGTCCACTTCCCAACTCCTAGCCTGGTTCTTAGTGACTCAAAGGTCTCGAGTTTTACGGCCTTAGTCATAACATCAGCAATTTGAGCATTTGTACTACAATACTCTAGCTTGATCACTCCTTCCTTGACTAAATCTCGAAGAAAATGAAACCGCACGTCTATATGTTTACTCCTTCCATGTAACACTGAGTTCTTGGACAATTTGATAGTTGAAACATTATCACACAGTATTGTTGTTTCACCTTTAACACTCTTCAGCCAGCCCATCTGTTCAAGTACATGCCTCAGCCACACACATTGGGTTGCACAAGAAGCTGCTGCCACGAATTCAGCCTCAGTCGTTGATAGAGTGACTATAGGTTGTTTCTTTGATGACCATGAAACTGCACCACCAGCTAAAAGGAAAACATAACCACTAGTACTTCTCCTATCATCCATATCCCCTGCATAATCACTATCGGTGAATCCAATTAAAGACTTACACTGAACATCCCTTTTATACCAGATGCCAAACTCCATGGTTCCCTTTAGATACCGCAATACCCTTTTTGCTGCATGCATATGAGCCCTTGTTGGCTTGGCCATATATCTACTTAGCAAACTAACCACATACATGACATCCGGTCTAGTTGCTGTTAAGTACAGAAGACTACCAACCAATTGCTTATACTCCGTATCGTTAATAAGACAACCATCACCTTCTAGAGTCAATTTGCTGCCCGGAACAATAGGATTACGCACAGGATTGCTCTCCAAGAGTCCAAACTTCAGCAAGAGATCTCTTGTATACTTCTTTTGGCAAAGAAAAATTCCTTGCTCAGCTTGTCCGACCTCGACTCCCAGGAAATACTTCATTCGGCCTAAGTCGGACATTTCAAACATAGCTTTCATGCTTTTCTTGAATGGTGTCACCATTTGATTACTGCTGCTAGCATACATAAGATCGTCAACGTATAAACTAACGAGCAGACAATCACCTTCTTTCTTTTGGATGAACAAAGTGTGTTCATATGGACATTTTTCAAAACCAGCCTCCTGAAAGTAATGTTCAATCTTGCTATACCATGCTCTTGGTGCTTGCTTTAATCCATATAAGGCCTTCTTCAATTTGTAAACTTTGTCCTCCTCCCCTGAGATCACAAAGCCTGGTGGTTGCGTTACAAAAACTTCTTCTGTGAGATCACCATGGAGGAATGCACTTTTCACGTCTAAATGATATACAGGCCACCCGTGATGTGCTGCAAGAGCTAGCATGGACCTTATAGTATCCCACCTTGCAACCGGAGCAAACACTTCGTCATAATCTATTCCATATTGTTGAGCATACCCCTTTGCTACTAATCTTGCTTTGTATTTATCCACTTCACCATTCTCATTTACCTTGGTCTTATATACCCATTTAACACCAATTGGTGTTGCTCCTGAGGGTAAGCTAGTCAACTCCCAAGTGTCATTTTTCTGAATGGCTTGCATCTCCACATTCATGGCTGTTCTCCATTTTTCTGCCTTCACAGCATCCTCAAAAGCAATAGGATCATCACTATCCACTTGCAATGCATACTGATTATTTGTATCAAGCATGATGTTGCCCATTTCATATGAATCATGCCAACCCGGTTTTGTGCGTACTCTTGGACCCAATTCAGAACTACGAGCATTTGAATCATTTATTATTTCAGCTTCTGAACTCTGTGCACTTCCTGACTTGTTCGAGGTTAAATCAGTCAGTTCCTCGACCACTTTGGCTCTTGGTGGCACAATCTGAGCAGCCAAAGGTGTTGTAACAGTAATATGCTCCTCGGGTTCTTCTTCTAAATCATTTATATCCTCTTCATAACCTTCCCACGTGAGCTGAGTTTCGGTACCCGCTTTCTCAGAGTCCCATTCCCAACCTTTGAATTCATCAAATGTAACATCTCTACTCACCAGAACCTTTTGAGTCATTGGATTGTAGACTCTATAGGCTTTGGATTCATGGGATACTCCCAAGAATACACACTTGATACTTCTATCATCTAATTTCTTTCTTTGTTGATTAGGTACATGGACATAGCTCATACAGCCAAATACTCTCAAATGATCTACTGCAGGCGGATATCCACTCCAAAGCTCTTGTGGAGTTTTATCTTTACAAATAGTTGTGGGGCTTCTGTTTAGCACATATGCTGCCCAATTAACTGCTTCACACCAGAATGTGCTTGGAACTTTTGTGTCAGCTAGCATACATCTCACCATATTTAGTAAAGTTCTGTTTTTTCGCTCGGCAACTCCGTTTTGCTGGGGTGTTAGAGCTGCAGTTAACTGCCTCCTTATTCCATGCTCTTCACAAAACAGTTTGAACTCAGTGGATAGGAACTCTCCTCCCCTATCTGTTCTTAAGCTCACAATCACATCACTGGACTCTTTTTCAACTTGAGCTTTGAACTTTTTAAATACACCAAATGCCTCTGATTTGGATTTCAAGAAGTAAACCCATAATTTCCTGCTAAAATCATCTATCAGAGTAAAGATATACCTGTTACCACTTTGAGAAGATGGGGTGATTGGTCCGCATAAGTCAGCGTGTATAAGCTGAAGTCTTGTGGTGGCATGCCATAAGCTTTTCTTCGGAAATGATTTTCGGTGCTGTTTTCCCACCAAACATATAGTGCACGCTCCATCTCCATCCCGAGCCTTAATCTTCGGTAGACCATTTACCATTTCTGACTTCTGAAGCGTCTCCAACCCTTGGTGGTGAAGGTGGCCAAATCTCCTATGCCATAAATTCAAATCGCTCTTTCCAGCTTCGGTGGTGTTCAAACACTGTACTTCTCCTGCGTCAGATGCACCTTGAGGAGTAGCATGTAAAATAAACATCCTGTTGCTCTTCATTTGAGTTTGGAAGAGAAACCCCTTTGTATTATGAAATATCTTACAGGAATTATCCTTGAGAAGAAAAACTAGGTCCTTTTCAAGCATTTGACCCATGCTAAGCAGGTTGTTAGTCAATCCAGGGACAAAAAAAACATCCTGTACCTTCAATGGAATATGATTAACATGCATATTGACACTCCCTTTTCCTTGAACTTGTAGTCTCATACCATTCCCTAGCTTTACGATGCAGGTGAAGGAACGGTCAAGGCTAGAGAACCACTTCATATCTCCACTCATATGATTACTACACCCTGAGTCTAGGAACCACCATGATTCATCTTTATCGGTCGAACCATGAAAAGTCATAAAGTTATTAAACTCTACCACGTCTGAATCAACAGACGCCATAAGGAGCATCTCCTCATGTATTGTATCATGGCCATCGGTGTAATGAACCTGATAGGTCCTTTCCGGACATTCATTCTTGAAATGTCCTAGCTTGTGACAATGGTAGCACTCCACCGTTTCTCTATTCCAGAATTGACCTCGACCCCTGCCTCGTACTGGATAGCCACTTCTCCCACGTCCCCGACCTCGACGCGCATCAAATCCAACCTTCAAGGCTTGATCTTCCAGAGACACACTCCTTGTAAACTTTTGTTCATGTACAAGAAGTGAACTCTGCAATTGATCAACAGTCATGACATCAATATCATGAGACTCCTCAATCGAGCAGACAATGTAATTGAATCGCTCAGTGAGAGTCCTTAAGATTTTCTCAACGATTTTCACATCCGTCATCAGCTCTCCGCAGTTGCGCATGGCATTAGACACAACCATCACTCTCCCAAAGTAATCGTTGATCGATTCCCCTTCTTTCATTTCCAGCACTTCAAACTCTCGTCTAAGAGCTTGCAACTGTGCCCTCTTTACACGAGCACTTCCTTGGAACTTCGTCTTCATGGAATCCCATAACTCTTTAGCGGTTGCCTTTTGAGATATTGTCTTCAATATCGTCTTATCAATACTGCTAAATAGATAATTCTTGGCCTTGAAGTCCTTTAGCCTCATTTCTTCATGGGTCTTCTTTGCATCAGCAGACAATGCCACACCAGAACCAGTTTCTGTAAACCCTATGTCCACCACAGTCCAATATTCCTTTGACCGTAATAGATTCTCCATCAGAAGACTCCAATGATCGTAGTCGCCGTCGAACTTGGGAATGCACGCCCTCGCAAAGTTTTCATCACCCATGATCACACTAAATTGATCCTCACACACTCTTGTGTTTGCACTCACCAGAGAGAACTCTCACTCTCACAATGTGTTTCCCAAACCCAGATTCACTCAATGATCGAAAGTTTTGCTAAAGCTCTGATACCAGAATGTTAATAGAGCAAAACGAGATGATCTTTATTGAATTGAAACAACCGTTAAATACATAAAAAGTACTGACTGCAAGCTATAGAAACTGCTATTCCTAATAAATAGGCATGACTCAATCAAAGCCATGACTCTAACAACTAATGCTTAAAACTAGGAGCCCACTAACAATATTTATTATTCTGCTAATTATTAATTTAATGCAAATAATGACATATTAATCCAACAATTAGTGTTAGTACACACAATATTAATATACAACTAAGTCAACAGTTTTTTAATATTCCAACAACATCAAACCTTGTATTAGAACTAGAATATATATATATAGCCATGACAAGTTATGAAAATGACCCTATATGTTATTTCCGAAAAACTATAGTTTCTAAGCAAAGAGTATGGAAAACAAAGAACAACTAATATACGTGCTTTTCTTTATGGTCAAAGAGTGACACCATAAAGAGAATCAAAGCATGGAGATAAGTCCTTACTATACTTTCAAGAAAACAACGCACTTGAAGAAGTTGATGAAGCAAAGTAATTATATTTTTCACGAAGATTCATCCATAGACATGATTCCTACATTGTCGAGCAAGCATATTCGGATAATTCTAGTGAAACATGTCATCATGATCAAGATGGTAACTAGTCTTCCAATCTTTTCAAATACTATGCAATAGCAATATCTAATATAGAGATTCATTCAAAATCCACCATATTGTTTGGATGTTGTTAAATGAGTTATATTCAGTATTCACCTTATGGTTATATTGGTAAAAAAACTAGCTTCATAGTTTCTTCAAGCACTTTTTTCTAATGCAGCACAATCTGGTCACAAGTCAGAGCTTGTTTCACTTGAGTTTGTCTCATCATTTGGAAAACCATCTTGATCAGGTTCATTCTCCTCAGGATCATTCTCTTGTCTTTGATACATGTCATTTAGGTAATCTATAAAAGAGGCATTGTCACTATCATCATCATCATCAGCATCATCACAAACAGTCGAGTCTTGAACCAACAAGGCATTATCACAAACAGTCGAGTCTTGAACCAATAAGGCATTATCACAAGCACCAGCACCACCAGAGTCCTTTGGAAAAGTTTCATGTACCTGTGTTACGGGAACCGACAAGGCATTATCACAAGCACCTAGGTCATCTGGAATCAACATACTATCACCCGCAGCAGCACCAGAATCACTTGGTGGAATCAAGAGACATTCACGAAGGTCATCCATGCTTGTTTCCAAGTCAGCAATTGAAAATTGATTAAATGTATGCGCCTCATCACTCATCAAAAATTCCAGAACATGGTTAAGTGATTTCCAATAACTTCCATTTCCATCATCATCATCATCACCAGCACCACCAGAGTCCTTTGGAAAAGTTTCATGTACCTGTGTTACGGGAACCGACAAGGCATTATCACAAGCACCTACATCATCTGGAATCAACATACTATCACCCGCAGCAGCACCAGAATCACTCGGTGGAATCAAGAGACATTCACGAAGGTCATCCATGCTTGTTTCCAAGTCAGCAATTGAAAATTGGTTAAATGTATGCGCCTCATCACTCATCAGAAATTCTAGAACATGGTTAAGTGATTTCCAGTAACTTCCATCATTAGGCAACATCCTACCAAACATGCAAAGATAAACTAAAAAGACTTTACAAGAACAAGAAAGAATGAATTAATATTGTTGAACACAGTTGTAGCTGTTAGATGAACAAGAGACTAACCTGGAGAGCAGACTGCGGTGGTGGTGCGGCAGAGAAAGGGAAGTATAGCGAGAGCTTGAACCAGACGGAGAAGGAATGAAAACGAGAGAATGATCAAGTAAAGAACAAGCGCGAGAGTCAAACGGTATTACGGTTAGGGCACAGTGAGAAATGACAGAAAGGGTTTTTTATTTTTGTTATGCATTAATTACACTGAATTTTTTTGTAACGCACTCGCATGGTTCTTTAATTTTCTTTTATTACTTTGTTACTTATTTTACCTAAAACACCTGTGCCACTTTTTATAGTTTAATTATAATTTTATCAAAAACACTCAAGAATATTGTCTACCTTATTCATCAAATGTTTATATTTTAAAATTTATTTATATGGGTAATACTTAATTTTTTTATGTAGATCATTTTTAAAAGATTAATATATTCTTTAGTTTGTATTTCAATTCTTAAACCCTTTTATATAGCTTTATTGTTTATGCTTTAAACATTATAATCTTGTTTAAGTTTAGTCATATATCGGATATCTTTGTTTTCAAATTTATAAAGATATTTTTAAAAACAATCATGTTTATTTTTATTTCAGCAAGATTTTCTCCTCAATGTTTTTTTTAATCAAAATTACTCTATTGATTGGATTTAAAAAACAATCAAGCACAAGTGATCCACAGGTCCAACAAGTCAATCTCACCTAGATCGGACCCTACGGACCCTAAGCTAAGACAATAATAAATAACTCAAATGCTTTTTTAACTTAGGGATTCCAACATCAATAAGTAGTTGTATCAATGATTCTTGATACTACATTATCATGGTCAATCTTCTCTCCAAAGCAAGTTTGGTTCCGATATTTGCAACATTCATAAATCGTTTATGTAATGGCACATTGGCTAATTTTGGTCATAGCCCTTTTTCCCTGCACAAGCCATGAAATTGCTCTCTTCATTCCAATCCATGGGTCTGTGATTAACGTGAAGCCGAGCTAGCACATTACTCCATATTCTATTGATATTGCGACAAATAAAGAATAGAATGTCAATCGTTCACACTCCCCACAGAAACTGTACTTATCTTCCGATAACATACCAAATCGATGTAATCTCTCATTCGTTGGCAATTTCCTATGGTATGCCATCCACAATATATGTTTAGCATAGGGACGTGCCACATTATACAGAGCTTTTATGGAGAAAGCTTTTTGATGCATCATGTTATTCCAAACCTGCAGACTACCAAGATCCTCCCTACTTCTCAGAATTTTCTTTAGGATCCAGATGTAGATTGTCTAATGGGGACTTGCATAAGATCTTCACCTTTTGTGTGGTATGTATGTATCCAACTTATCCAAAGGTTTTCCTCTTTCGTATTTAGATTCCAAAGGTTCTTAGCAATACAAACCTTGCTCCGGCTCTGTAAAGATATGATCTGTAACTCACCCTTCTATTTGGAATGACACACACCTTTCCAAGCAACATGATATTTGCGAGTAGTTTTATATGTTCCCACCCATAGGAAGGATCTGCAAACAACTTCCACTTTATTGAGAATCCACTATGGCAAAGGAAGACTTTGAAGCCAGAAGTTATTGATAGAGAAAAGCACATTTTTGATAAGATGCGTTCTTCCAACAAAGCTCAACAGTCTCGAGCTCCAAAGCTTATTGCGATAAATAATTTTTTCAACCAGTTCCAGAAAATTTTGGATATTTAACCTCTTACTTGTGAGTGGAATCCCAAGATATCTGAAAGGTAATACTCCCTCCTCAAACTCAGTGAGTCCCAGGATGTTACGTTTCTCAATGACCTCCACATTCCCAAAGTATGCTTTACATTTGGAAGGATTCAGAGCCAGATCTGTTATGGATGCAAAGTCCTGCAAAACATTCATGACCAGAGTTACAAAGCCACTACCACCTCTTGAGAATAAGAGGAGGTCATCAGCAAAGCATAGGTTGATGATCCTCAACTTCTCACACTTCACACTATCATATGCTTTCTTGATATCCATTTGAAGCATACAACGAGGGGCCTCTCACTTGGTGCTATAAGCCCTCGCCAATTAATAAGTCAGAAGAACATGATCCAACAAATGTTTGCCAGGGACAAATGCAGCCTGATTAGCATATATAATACTATTAAGGAGCTTTCCCGTCCTTTTTGCTACGATTTTATAAATAATTTCATACAAGGTGGTACAACAGGATATAGGCCTATAGTCACTTACCCTACTAGCTTAAGCATGTTTAGGGATGATTGGGACCAAAGTGCAGTTGACTTCCTTGTACATCCTTTCACTACAGAAAAATTCTTGGACAACTTCAATGATGTCACTCTTAATAATGTGACAAGCCCCTTTTTAGAATCAGGCACCATATCTATCTATCCCAGGTGCAGTTAGATCCTTGATATGTTTAACTGCCTCATAAATTTCCACATCAGTAATTGGAACAATAAGGTCCCTGCATTGATTACCAGTCAATTGTTTTCTTCTCCTCATAGCATCTAAATCAATACTTTGCATAGAGGGAGCAGTTGTGTCAATCAACTCTTGATAAAATTGTGTCACTTCTGCTTCAATGTGCTTTTACTGAACCAACTCATTACCATACTTATCCTTTAACATCCTCATGTGGGCTTGGTTATTCTTACTTTTTAGGCTTACATGGAAAAATCATTATTGCTATCTTCAAGCTTTATCCACTCAATTTTTTATCGTTGCCTCAAAAGATTCTCCTCCAAGTCTTCCAAATTCATGGCCTCTTGAATACTACACTTGACTTGTTTGATTTTCTCTACATCCATCTTATCCTGAACCAGTTCCTGTTGTGCCTTACCAAGTCTACCCCTAGCTTCTTCAATTTGCTTATTGATACCATGGAGGGGTTTACTCTTATCCTTAATCACCTGTTGCAGCCTCTATAATTTCTTATAGACTCTATACATTGGTCTACCCTCCAGACTAAGGTTCTAGTTTACCTCCACAACATCCAAGAACCCATTATTATTCAGCATAACATTTGGAAACTTGAAAGTCATAGTGTACTTTTGTTCTTGATCTTTACCTTGAAGGCATGGCCTAGTGATCCATGTTCCATGAATGTCAGAGTGGTATCTACTTTTGCCCGGTGCCAACTCACATTGCCCAATACTTTATCAATTCAAGATTAAATTTCCCTATTACTTTGGTTGTTGAACCAAGTAAAGTGATCACCAAACTTTCCTTCTTATATAGTCCCATACGATGCATATCAGCTTGATCACTGATTTCTCTCTCATAGACATGATTCCCACCTATTTTGTCATTCACTGAAAGAATATTATTAAAGCCACCCATTAAGAACCATGGACCTTAAATGGTTTGAGACATATCTTCAATCGTCTTCCACAAAGCATTCCTTTTCTCCAGCAAGTTATGGGCATAAATTACAGAGCACCACATTTTGAATTCATCTTTATTATTGTAAATGCCAAAATGGATCATTTGATCAGTAGACAAGATTTCTTTGACAGTGACCTTATTTCTATCCCAAAGGACCCAAATTATACCATTGTCATGTTTCTGATAGTTATCAAGAAATGACCAAACATGTCCTAGTTTATTCCTGGTATTAGTAGCTTTATGAATCTTCACTCTAGTTTATATCAAGAATTTAATAACTAATATTACAATGAATAATGTATCTTATTGATAAACCATTATGGTTTAATGGTTAAAAATAAATACTCTAGTAATTCTATGGTTCAGCTCCAACGGTTGAAGGAAGATTCCATCTTAACCAATGGAATATGATTCATCGTTATAAAGGTTAGTGTATGTCATACCCAAAAATTTAACCGTCATATTTTAACGTATTTTGGCTCAAGTTATTTTCCTCAAACATCTATGATCATCAGATACTCAAGGGTACACAAGAACTAGGCATGCTCATCCTTCTCCTAAGCAATAGGTCCCCAACTAGGGTTTGGTTTCTTTTTAAGGAAATGAGATTTCTGACACCTCAAGTGAACTTCACGGCTTCTTATATGTTTCAAAGAATCCCCATACCAATTTTCAAGCCTTGATTCACAATATTGCTCAGTTAATTGCTAAAAACTCTACAATCGACTATGCTAGGGTAAAAGTCAACTATGGTCAACCTACAGTCAAAACTCTTGATTTTTGGTCAACATCAACATTATGAAGTTACATTCATCATTTGATCAAGTGTTGATCATGACTCACCAAGAAAAGATGCAAAAATCATAAAAAAATAAAGTTTCTAAATTAGGGTTTTAAGGAGAAGGTCAATTGAACTTTGACTAGGCCCAAGACCCATTCTCAAAAGATAACTCTCACATGGTTCATCATAAACTTTCCAACCAAATCCCATCCTCAAGGAAATTCAATTCTATACAACTTTGATATGGGCCCAAGACCAAGAAATGCATCATTTGAGAGATATGAGCCAAAATATTACAGGTCCTTCTAGAAGTTCACAAAAAAGGCTGTTTTTTGTCAAAGCAAATATCATCAAGATAAAATCTTCAAATGCAAAAAAGGTTCCAAAGTGGCTTGTAGAGGACATCACGAGCTTTCTAAAAAGTCCTAGAACACCTTCATAGGACAAATATTGAGTGATTTATGATTGTCAGAAGTTGGGGAAATTTGAGAAAATGCATGAAAACTTAAGTGAGGAATTTTAGATTTTTAAGTAATGGGCCTAGGGTTTTAGACTTTCCACGTGGTAGTAAGCTTATTAGAGGCCCAAAAATTATTTGGTATTTATTTTATGGTTTTATTATATTTATTTTTGGATTTTATTTACTTAAATTCAATTTAAATCAAATAAAATCAAATTAAAATATACAAAGTGTTCTCACTCATCCAAATCAGATCAATTTCACATCCAAGGGCCAAGGAATCATGGAAAAGGTACAAGAAATAGAATTGCACAAAGAATGGAAAGTTTGCATATGAAGGAATCCAACCAAATTTTCTCATAATCAAATATTTGATTTGATTGGATTCTTCCTAAAATAGTTTACCTAATTCAGTCTCTATAAGTATCTAAAGCTGATCAAACCCTAAGACACGAAAAAGGCTGCCTTAAAACTCTCTAAAAAAAACTCAAGAAAGTTTCAAAAACTAGGGCTCACATTTTTAGAAAAGCAGTCACCTTCAATCCAAACCAAGGCCATAATTCTTCTTCTGGGGTAATTTAGAGTGAGTATGGATTAATGCATGACTCTCATATCACATGAATTTCATATTTTGTTTTGTTCATATTCATTCAAAGTTGTGATTTTCGTATT
Source organism: Vicia villosa (assembly GCF_029867415.1). Taxonomy (NCBI): domain Eukaryota; kingdom Viridiplantae; phylum Streptophyta; class Magnoliopsida; order Fabales; family Fabaceae; genus Vicia; species Vicia villosa. Next base: position 224,387,715 of record NC_081181.1, read on the forward strand.
TCAATATCCAATGTGTTTCAATGTGTTTCGTTGCTTTTAATTTGTTTATAATGATGTTTAGGGTTAGTTAGAACCATTGTTTCTAAGCTTTGATGCATGAATAAGAGGAGGTCGTGATTAGGGCAAGAAGCTTCATATGGTTCGTTTTCATGTATGCAGGTTGTGTTAGACCTTAAGACCATCATCATTGAACTTGCAATACTCCAATTAGTGGATCTGGGCATGCATTCTTGGTTGTTTAACGTGTTTTGTTTAAGTTTTGATTTGATACGGAAATTTGTGGGAAATCCGCAAATAAATTCGTGATAAAATCAGCAGGTAGGAAGCTTGAAGACGAAGACGTGGAACATAGACTTTTGGACCACACGCGTGTGTCTCTCATTGGACGATCAAAATTTACAACTCCTCTCTCCAATTGTTATTGGTTCGCGCAGTATCTGTGGGGGCCAGTTTGACTCAGGGTTTGAATTGTCCATTTATTACACATATTGATATTTATTATTTCTTGATTGATGGATAGTCAAAAAACGAAAAGCAGCACAACTGCCCTTTGTACGAAACCTTTCACTTTTAGCACAGGGGTTCGAAACTCGCCTCATACAATTAAATTTTTGTTGTTGCAATAGTGTGGTATTATGTGTTCACATATCCAACGTGTGTGGCCTGCAAGAGCTTATGGTACGCCTTCATCTAGCTGCCATTGGATTCACACGGAGCCACATATGAAGGACCAAAAGGCATGCCTACCGTGAACCATCACAGACCACCTGCACCAGATCCAGCGCCCAGTTTCAAATTTTTATTTAGTTATTTTGTATTGGTTGTGTTGTTTCTTTTCATTTTTTTTGTTTTTACACTAACCACTAATTATCTTTTTTAACAAATAACTAATTAGACAATTAAGTATATTTAGGTTAATTAATTAGCATATTTAGGATTAATAAGTATTTAGTGGTATTTTTTTTATTTAGGATAATTAATATTAGTTCAATTTATTAATTACTTTGAACATAAATCTTCTATTAACCTAATAATTAGGGTTTAACTGGTCTTTTTTTTGCATTTAGGTTAATTAACATTTAAATTAGTTTAATTTGTACTTATTTAATTTAATTAGTAATTAAACTTAGAATTAGGTTGATTTGATAAATAACTTAATTTTCAATTAATTGCTAACCTAAATCTTTTTCTTCCTTCAATTTCCTTCCACTTCTCGAATTCTCGACTTTTCATCGCAACGCTTATTTATTGCCTTATATTTAAATATTAGAAATTGTTGTATATGTCACAAGGTTTTTGTACTAGCGTAGTTTTAATTTCTCCAGATTCATTTTCCGCACTCCCGATTTTATTGTAACCCCCTCCCCGAAGCCCTGTAATAGGTAGGACCTTTACTTTCTGCCTTTATTTTCCTGTATGATATTATATACTTGCGTGTGTTAGTAAAATAGGGAGTGAAAGAATTCAGATCCGATTTAGATCACTAAAAAGATAAAATATTCTGAAAACAAACACCAATTCACACATTCACCCCTAGGGTACGCCCCTCTTGGTTGCCTTATGAATAAATGTCATGTCCCTCGAATATAGAGGTACCCAATAGCAAAAGTCCCGACGATTTAAAATCATCAAAGATCACGGTCGCTCGATGACCCTCGAACTGTTTCCTACGAATACATGATATAGTCCCTCGAACGGTTGCCTACGAAAATATGATTGTCCCTTTGAATTTGCTAAAGATACCTCTATCCTATTGCCTTCAACGACCATCGATGACCCTCCGATGTCCCTTAACATGTCCAATAGATGGGACTACCTACCCATAAATGGTATGGTTAGTCATATCCCTTAAAGTAAGTAGAAAAGTATAGGAAATACTAAATATTAGGGTAAGTAGCTCTTAATTTGCTTGCTCAACAGAAAAAGAATTCACACCACAAGTTCAAATCAAACAAAACTTCAAAAACACTTCATAAATATTCTTGAGGACTGACACAAGGATAATTATGAAGCTTTTCCTTATTAGTACCTTCTTTCAAAACACACACACTCTGCTTTTTCAAGCTTTTCAAACAAAAAAAAACGAGCTAAGCAAACTAAGAGCCCGTAGATAACTACGGATAAAAAGGGAGCTAACACCTTCCCTTTTCATAAGTTACCCCCAAACTCTTTTCTTAAAAGGTCTTTCATGTACTTTTATACCTTTCCTAATAATTAGACAAAATAAAAATCAATGGAGACTCTTGCTCACCGTAACATTTGTTTGCAAATAAAATAAAAGTCAGTTCTCCCGCCGTGTTACAATGTATACAATTTTCGTTTGGGAGAAGGTATATGGTTATGGATGCAAAGTCATGACCCCAACTTTCGTTATTGATTAATGAAAACATCTTTGGCAAATGCTTTCGTAGTTGTTCGTCGTTCATAAATCCAAGAATTACCCCGAGGGACTTTCATAAGAATTAGGTTTATAAAAATCCTTCCATGGAAACCCACGTGATAACATTAACCTAAATCATCTGAGTTTTGTGCTAAACTTATGTGAGGACCATGCTTAGTGTTTGCCATATAAACCTTTTGTGTACCTTGTTTGCGACCATACCAAAGAAATAGGCCTAACATATTCTAATTGATAAGGAGAATAAACCTTAAGGATCAAAGTAAAAAAAAGAAGAAAACCCATGAAGGAAAGAAGAAAATTGATGAAATTGTTGAAACATAAAGATAACTTATTTAATTGTGTTTCATCATAATATACTTTATAATGAATGACATATAATCTGGAACCCCAAAGTTACTACTAACCTTCCTTCGATCTCGTTCTGTACACAAATACCTAGTTAAAGGACATGACATCTATGTTTGCTATGCATTACCATGAAAATCCCAAGTTTCACTCTATTTTAAGGCTTCCGTAGATGCCATCAACTTAATTAATTTGAGAATTTACTAATTAATTAGGAAATTCTCAAATTAGGGAAAATCCCAAATTAATTAAGTGGATTGCGTCTTTCGTAACTACATCTACGAAAGGGTGTAAAAATATAGTGTTTCGTAGATTTTGATTTTCCCAATTATTTAGGAAAATCTCAAGTTTCACCATGTTTTAACGCTTCCGTAAATACATCTACGGAAGAAACCAATTTTTTTTTAAATAAAAGGTGCTTCCGGAGATGCATCTACGGAAGCTGGAGGGCATTTTTGGAATTTCGCGGGGTGCGTGAGAGGGCTATGGAGTGCATTGGGAAATTCTCATAAATAATGAAATTTTAATTAATATTGGAAATTCTAAGAGCTTGACACGTTCTAAGAATGGTTATAAATTAGAGAAAAAGGAAATACATTGACTGTATAAAATATTTTTACACGATCAACTAATGAGAGACATGCATCAAAATAAATCTCAATTTTTTTAAAATACTGAAATGACATGACAATCGTAAGAGTTTTTATTAATTATATGTGTAAAATTGTTTTACACTAAAAATGCATTATTTAAAACTCCATAAATAATGACAATTTTAATTAACATAAAAAATTCTAAGAGGTTGACGCGTTAGTCTTATAGGGTTAAAGACTTAAAGTAGATTATTAATTGATCAAGCTATTCACATGCAGATTATTAATGATATAGGGCAAGAGTGGTGTCTTACGGTGGTGTACGCAAGCCCTAATGAAACTGTAAGGAAACTTTTTTGGAAGAATTGAAATTGGTCGCTGCCAACATGGTTATGTCGTGGCTTGTAGCAGGTAATTTCAATGATATAGCTTATGCCATTGAACAAAAAAAGGTGGGGGAAATGTCTCATCCTGCAAATGCAACAATTTTAGAAATAATATGGAGGCTTGTAACCTGTCTGATCTTGGAACTAAAGGCTCTCTTTATACTTGGCGAGGTCCTATTTTTAATGGTGGACAACGTATCTATGAAAGATTAGATATGGCTATAAGTAATGAGGATTGGAGATTAATGTTCACTGAAGCTCAAGTTAAAGTGCTGAATAGAGTTTATTATTCTTATCATCATTCAATCGTGGTCTCTCTCGATAATGACTTTGTTGAGAAGATTCCTAAACCGTTTAGGTTCGAAACTGAATAGATGTTAGAGAATAATTATATTGATAGGCTGTGTGGATTTTGGAGGAATAATGTGGATCTTGTGCAAAATATCCGGCGCATCCAAAGTGATGCTAAAGAATGGAAAGAGTGTTGCATTCAACATGTTCAGAAGGTAAAAAAAAGGTTTAATGGCAACGTTGGATGGTAATCAGCGAAGCATTCAAAAGAGAAATACAGAGGATTGATAAGGTTGGAAAAGAAGTTACAGGAGGAGCTGAAGAATATTTTGAGACAAGAGGAACTCATGTGGTTCCAGAGGTCGAGAACTATGTGGCTTGTGGACGGTGATCGAAACACAAAATATTATCATTTAAAGACTGTTAACAGAAGGAGAAAGAATAAAATCATTATGATTAAGGATGATAATGGAGAATGGATTGATGATAGTGAGAAAATTAAAAAGCATGTGAACGAAAAGTTTCAGAAGTTGTTTTCCATTGGTGATAAATGGAGTTACTGGAGTCAGACAATGATAACTTTTAAATCTATTCTGGAGGAAGAGTTAGTGAAGACGGGGAATAATATTAGTAAAGAGGAAATCAGGAAAGTTATGTTTGATATGAAATCGTGGAAAGCTCCTGGCCCAAATGGATTTCCGGCGGGATTTTGTCAAAAATCTCGGGGAGTTGTTGGAGATACGGTGTGCGAGTTTGTGAGCAAAATGTGAAATAACCCCAGGGAGATTGAACATGTGAACAAAACAGACATTTGTTTAATTCCCAAGGTTGATAATCCCAACATGGTTTCTCAATATAGACCAATTTCTCTTTGTAACATTATTTATAAGGTATTGAGTAAAATTGTTGTAGGAAGATTCAAAAGACACATGAACACTCTGGTCTCTCCTTATCAAACTGGGTTTGTACCAGGCAGGCTCATTCATGAAAATATCTTCATTGATAGAGAAGCCATGCACACTATGGAAAGAATGAAAGGAAGGCAGAGTGCCTTTTCTATAAAGGTTGACTTAGCAAAAGCTTATGACAAATTAAGCTGGGAGTTTATATGGAGGACCTTACAAGAAATTCATATTCCGGAGAATTTGATAAATGTGATTATGCACTCGGTGACAAGTGTAGAAACTAATTTTAATTGGAATGGAGCAAGAAATGATTATTTTAGACCTCAAAGAGAAATTGGTCAAGGTGATGTTATCTCACCGTATCTGTTCGTGCTATGTATGGACAAATTATCTCACCTAACTGAAGAAGAGGTGGAGAAGAAAAGGTGGAGACGAATAAGATTAGGGAAGCAGGGAATAATGGTTTCCCCCCTTATGTTTGCAGATGATTTATTGATTTTTGGAGAGGCATCTGAAGATCAATTGAATTGTGTTTTGGAAACCCTAGACAAGTTTTGCAATATGTCTGGCCAAGAAATTAGTCAAGAAAAAACGAGCATTCTTTTCCCCCATAATGTGAATAGAAACATGCAAAGTAAGTTGCAAAAGCTGTGTAGTTTTAGGCATACCAAGAAGTTTGGTAGATACCTTAGAGTGCCTCTAAGTGGAAAGAGGTTTAAGAAGGATGATTTTCAATACATTGTAGATCAAGTGGCTACAAAGCTGAACTGCTGGAAGAGAAATAGCCTGGCCCTTGCTCGGAGAATTACACTTGCTAAAAGTGTTATTGAGGCAATTCCATTGTATCCCATGATGACAAATAAATTTCCAAAATCTTGCATTGATGCTACCCATGGGCTACAAAGAAATATTGTTTGGGTGATACTGAACATAAACGAAAGTTGCATGCAGTTGTATGGGAGACAGTCACGAAGCCTAAACATATGGGAGGAGTTGGCCTTATAAATCTTAATGTGTTAAATCATGTTTGCCTTATGGAACTCGGTTGGTCTGTATACAATCAGTCAGTTGAGTTTTGGTGTAATGTGTTAAAACACAAATACAAAATTCTGAATATAGAGGATTGTATGAAGATGAGGAATTCTGATTCTAGTCTTTGGAAGGATGTAGATAGTACTATTCCAAGTATGTTGGAAGCTGGACGGTGGATTGTTGGAGATGGCAAAAATATTAAGGCATGGAATGATAATTGGTTAGGGCATGAGTGTTGTGTAGCTGATCTTGATGTGATGATTCCAGATAACCTGAAAGGAGCTTTTGTGTGTGACTTTGTAATACGGTGGGAGAACTGACTTTTTTAAAATGTTGCGGATAGCAAGAGTCGCCACCGACTTTTATTTTATCCAATCGGAAAGGCTAAAAGAACAAAAAAAGACCTGTTAAAAAGACTTGGAGTTCGGGGAGGTAGCTTATACAAAGGGGAGGTGTAAGCACCCTTTGTATCCATGGGCTCTTAATTGCTTAGCTCACTTTGTTTGAATTGTTTGAAAAGTTTGAAGTGTAGTGTGTGAATAGAAAAAATATTTTTGAATAAGAACTTTAGCTTGTAAAATAAGCGTAGCCTTTTTGAAAGTAATTTGAAAAGGAGTGGGAAAAGTATTTTTGGTTTGAATTTGAATAGAGAAAGCATTTAAGAGCACCTACCCTAAGTTTAATTTTTCTGTTCTTTAAGACTGTTGTTTGAAAGGGCTATCCATACTATAAAGAGGGCAAATAGTCCTTTCATTGGATTTGAAAAGGGTCATCAAGGATTATCGTTCGCCATAAGACTGTCCCTACCATAAAGAGGGCAGGTAGTCTCAGGAAGGATATAATAGTCATTTTAGGCAACCAGTTAGGATACCTTAGCATTCGAAAGGGACAATCATCATTTAACCGAGGCAACATCGAGGGACAAGGTCATATTTATCGTAGGCAACTTGAAGGAACTTATGATCTTTGATGATGATAATGAACTGAGGGCAACATTGCTATAAGGCAGCAATAAGAGAGGAAACCTTATAGGTGCGTGTGTGCAACAATCAAGTGATTCAGTTTGGATATTTTTATCTTGTATTAGGCAAACTAAATTCATTAAATTGTTGTCACTCCCTATTGTTACTAACCACGCAGTTAATAAAGGCAGAAATATAAGTGCAGAAAGTAAAGGCAGAAAAGTAAATCCTAATTACTATTATATAAAAAAAAACCTTACGACCTATACATAGTTTCTATAATTTTAAGTGACAGAAATAAATAAATTAAATTAAAAATAAAGGCAACAAAATTAAATAAATAAATAATTAAAGACATGCGACATACACAAAGCATAGGATGGGGAGAGAAATCGCGAATAAAATATAAGTTTAGAAAAATCAGGGTTAAAAAGCCCTATGTCTAAAAAACCTAATGGCAAACCTAAAGTAAAAACCTAAGAGTTAAAAACCTTAGATTAATAGATAACTCTTACATTATTGATTAAGGTTTACTATAGTTTATTGTTTAAGGTTTACTATGATTTATTGATTAAGGTTAAACTTAAAACCTAATTAAAATTCACTCTAAAATTAAATTCTAATTTATCTAATTAATTAGTTAATCCTAAATTAATTACCTAATTGTTTAACCTAATTTATATTAACCTAAAATTAATTAACCTTATTCAAATTAATTATAAAATAAAACCTTAATTAAAATTATAAAATAAAACCTACATTTAAATTATAAAATAAAAAAACTAGATTTAAATTAAACTATATTACTAATCTAATCTAAATTTTAGGGTTTTAGTAGAAAAAACATAAAAAGCAAACAATTAAGTAAAATAAAGTAAAAGGGAGTAGGAAAAAAAACAGGATTGAGTGTGAGAAGTCTGGTAGTCCATGTGATGGTCCCTCAATCCTGGTGCGTTGGGTTTGGCAAAGAGAATGATCTAACGGTGATGAGCGATGGTGTACCATAGACCTGCGATGGAGATGGAGCGTTGGATCTGCAAGTGAGAATGTCAAAGAAAAATAGAGAAAAAATATGTAACACCCTGGATTTCCGCTTACCCCGCAGGGCTTCCGGCCTACCAAGCATGTCACCAGCTTAATCAATAATCCCCCCTAGGTCCGCTTATCGGCTGCCCAGGAAATATTGTTTTTGCCTCCCGCAGGAATCGAACCATGTACCTAGGGGTTAAGTACATATTCATAGCAATTCCTGCTACCAATTGACCATGGGTAAGCGGAAATCCAGGGTGTTACATTAAAAGGCGCCTTTTTATGTAACAGCCCGAGCCTTCAACGTTCCTGGCACTATTACCTCACGATCTTCTTTACTCCCCTCTCTAGTAAAGTTTTTGCCTTCCGTGGGAATCGAACCCTGTACCCTGGGGTTCAAGTACATGTTCAATCCATTCCCACTACCAATTGAGCTACGTGGTCAAGTGGTAGCAGGAATTGCTATGAATATGTACTTAACCCCTAGGTACATGGTTCGATTCCTGCGGGAGGCAAAAACAATATTTCCTGGGCAGCCGATAAGCGGACCTAGGGGGGATTATTGATTAAGCTGGTGACATGCTTGGTAGGCCGGAAGCCCTGCGGGGTAAGCGGAAATCCAGGGTGTTACATTAAAAGGCGCCTTTTTATGTAACAGCCCGAGCCTTCAACGTTCCCGGCACTATTACCTCACGATCTTCTTTACTCCCCTCTCTAGTAAAGTTTTTGCCTTCCGTGGGAATCGAACCCTGTACCCTGGGGTTCAAGTACATGTTCAATCCATTCCCACTACCAATTGAGCTACGTAGCTCAATTGGTAGTGGGAATGGATTGAACATGTACTTGAACCCCAGGGTACAGGGTTCGATTCCCACGGAAGGCAAAAACTTTACTAGAGAGGGGAGTAAAGAAGATCGTGAGGTAATAGTGCCGGGAACGTTGAAGGCTCGGGCTGTTACAAAATACGCCCTGGGTGAGGATCGATCTCAGGAGCCTGTAGATAGGCATCTTGCACACACCTTTTGCCATACGAGCCAGCTATGCTTGTTGTTAACAAACGGTCCCCCTGAATATTATATATCAAAATAAAAAATCAAAATTTAAAAGAAGAAAACACACGCGCAGGTCATCTTCTTCGTTGGGATAATTTTGGAAAATACCGCACTTTTGGCTACGGTTCTTAAGCGTTGCTATAGCCATGCGATCATCAAGCTTGTTATACGTATCAAATAAATTCCATATAACAAAATGAATCGGTTATAAATCGGCCTCTGAATCACATAATGCCATCAATTTGGATCAATCTTGCTTCTAATTAGGTTTTCCCCAAATTGAGAAGCCAAAACCCTAACTATGGCAGCCTATCAATCCTGCATCAACACTCAAATTAAACCATCCAGAAACAATTTATGCATTCATACAAACACAAATATATCATTGAAACATGTTTATGATGCGTGGATTGATGTAATCGAACATGAAAAAATGAAGCAAACCGTGGTGATGGTTGTCGTGATTCTGGGTGTTATGACGGATGGTGATAATTGTAATGGCTTCAGAGAACACCGGTATTTCCTGTTTGATCCTTAGAAATGGTTAAAGACGCCTGCCATCTAGAAATCGAACCTGCCATATTTTAAGAATTTTTTGAAGTTCTGTTGGGGTTCCTCAGGTCTGAATTTCGTCCCCTTTGCATCTGGAGAAGCTTGGTACTTATATGAGATCAATTTAGGTTAACAATTCTGGATCAAATCTCAATGAATTAAAGATTGGAAATTTGAAGAAATTGATTTGTAAATGTTTCCAATTTTGACCAATTTTGATTCTTTTTTTCCAATCATTCCTTGAACAAAATTGAATCATATCTTGGCTTATTGAATGATTGAAATCAAGTGAAAAATAGAATCAAAACAAACCCCTTTCATATTTTTTCATTATTTGATTTATATTATATTTTTCATGAATTAAATTCAATAAAAATATAAATATTAATAAAAAATTCGTGGCATTGGATATGGAATTCATTGATGACTTGTGGAACAAGATTGAATAAAAAATATTGGGCCCATTTGCAAGAAAACTCATTTTGAACCTCATTTGTTTCACATTTTTTAACCAAATTTGTCCAACTTTGACGAGGCATATCTCCCTCAATTTTTAAGACATGGAAGAGTTCTAGGTATTTTTGGAAAGTTCAAGATGTCCTCTACAAGCCACTTTTGAACCTTTTTTCCATTTGGAGATATTATCTTGACAATATTGGCTTTGACAAAAAACTGCTTTTGGTTAACTTTCAAAAAGGACCTGTAATGTTTTGGCTCATATATCTCAAATGAATCATTTTTGGCCTTGGCTTTAGAGACACAAAGTTGTAGAGAATGAAATTTAATTCAATAAAGGCTTTAGTTTGGAAAATTTTGATGTTTCATTTGAAAGTTATGGCTGGTCAAAGTTTAGTTGACTTTATGTCCAAAACCCTAATTTAGAAACTTTGAGTTTTGTTGATTTCTGAACTTTCCTTGTTGAATCATGACCAACCTTTGATCAAATGATGAATGTTACTTTAAAATGTTGATGTTGACCAAAAATCAGGAGCTTTGACTGTAAGTTGACCATAGTTGACTTTTAGGTCAAACTGGTCGACTGTTGACCATTTGAACCGTTGATTGGGCAATCTTATGAATCAAAACTTGAAATTTGGCACGAGGATACTATGAGACATATGAGAGGCCATGAAGTCCACTTGAAGTATCAGAATTTGATTTTACTTGGAGAGAAGCAAAACCCTAGTTGTGGCTTGTTGCTTAGGAGACAGGTAAGTGTGTCCAAATCTTGTATATTTTTGAGTAGTTGAAAGTCATGTGAGCCAAAATATGATGGGCAAATTTTGGGGTATGACATACTTGATCAATGATACAGGTGATTGGAACTTAAACATGCTCCAGAGTTGGTTGCCAACATATTGGATCGAAAAGATTATGGCGTGCGTTCCCCCAAGCATGGAGAATGGTACTGACGTGTTTTGTTTTGCAGGTACATGCAAGGATAAATTCTAAATAAAAGACATGTTCAATGAGCTGGAAGGCTTCAACAACAATGCCTTAGATTCAAAGTGGATTAAAATATGGAAAACATATGTTCCGGAGAGCTGTAAAAGCTTCATGTGGCTGTTCAAACACAATAGATTACTTACCAGTCATAGCAAGAATACAAAAGGTCTTGGTAGTGCAAGTTGTAAGAGTCGAATAACACTTTTGAGACAAGTATTCATGCACTTCGGGATTGTTCCTACAATAAACAAATTTGGCAAGATTTGATTCCTAATGAGCTAAGGAGGGAGTTCTCTGAGGCTGCCAGTGTAGAATGGATGAGTTTGAATTTAAATTACAAAAGTGAAGACTGGAGCAATACCTGGATTATAGCATGCCATGCCTTGTGGTCATGGCGTAATGAGGAGGAACATAATGCAAATTATTTGCAGCCCTTTGATCCGATTTCGCAGATTCTAAAAAGATGTCAGGATTACAAGCAAGCTATGATCCTTCATAAATCTGTTGGTATTTAGAGCATTGGTATCAATTCTGTAGGGTGGATTCCACCAGTTAGAAGCATGATTAAGCTCAACACCGATAGAGCTAGCAAACCTGATAGTTTATCGGGCTGTGGTGGAATCTTGCGGGACTATAAAGGAGATTGGAAAGGTGGTTTTTCCAAAAATTTTGGAAGAGGTAGTGCTCTCCTTGCTGAATGTAACATCCCGATTTTTATTAATATTTTTATTAATTAGATTAGTAATTATATTATTTGGTGTTTTTAATAATAACTTATTTATTTAGTTATTATGTGATATAATAATTATTTAAGTATTTAATTATGTGAGTGTTTGTGTTGTTTGACTTAATTGAGTTATTAGAGAGATATAATTAAATGGGCCTAAGTGATAGAAACATAATGGATGGATTGGTGGGTTAAGCCCAATTGACATAAGTGAGATAGTAAGAGAAGGCTAGGGTTTTAGAGGTTACTATTTTCATTTGGGGGAAAAGATAGGAAGAAGAGAAAAGAGGCAAAAGATAAGAGAACAATGGTGGAAGAGAAAAGCTAGAAGAAACCTCATTTTCGCAGCTATGTTTCAGCAAAGAGTCACCTTAGCAAAACGGACATATCTCTCAATCCAACCGTTGGATCGTTGTGCTACTTGGACACAACGTTCCTGACCCATAGAAGTAAGTTCTGACCGGAGCGATTTTGATTTTGAGGATTTTAAGTTTATCTGATAAGCTGATTCCCGAACTGGTTTTTAGGTGTGTCCCCAAATGATGTTAGAGATGATTTCTTTTGGAGAGAAGTTTAGAGCTATGGTGAAAGAGTCCATATTTACCAAGGTAAGGGTGGGGTTCTTTCATGCTAAAGGGTTGTATGATAGTATGTTATAGTGGGTTTGATTCTATACTTTGACATCCGTGTTCTTCTATGTTGCAATTTTGGATATTTGATGATTTGTTGGTATATGATGATATAAATGTGATAAGTTATGTGCAATTGATAGTCTATGTGTATTAGATTGTTGTGTTTGTTATGGGTAAACCATTGATAGTGAAATAATGGGTTTTGTTGTAGAATTGGAAAATAATGGAATAGAAATATAATATTTGAATTGAAATTAATATAGTTTGATTATTAATTGGATAGTTAAATTATTAGTTGAATTGATTCCAATAAGTCTATGTGATTGGAATATACTTGGACTTGGACCAATTATTCGGTTTATCGATAAATTACGGTATTTTGAGAAATTGACCGTAATTGTGTTTTGGTTGAATATTCAAGTTGAGAATAATATATTGTTATGTTAATGATGTTGTTTTGATAATTAAAATTATTTCTAATTGATTTAGTTCATGATTGAAAGCCGATTTGTTTTACTTGATATATTGGCATATTGAGATTATTTTGAGAATCGACCAAAACTTGTGATTTCGGTTTGGATAACTTTCTTGCGAATAATGTTGTGATTGCCAATATGATTATTATTGTGCACTGTTATGTGATTAACCTTATGGTATGAATCCTAGCTAATTGTCGTTAGTTTAGTGGATTATGATGATAATTGCGATGACTGTGTTAATATGTGAAATTGAGTAATTGTGCCGATGTGCCGAAACATGATGATAATTGTAATGATCTTGATGATATGAGAATTGTATATTTGTGACGATTTTGTGAATACGTGATGTTGTATATATTTGTGAGGATGATTTTGTGACTAAGTGAAGATGAAATATTATGGTGACGTGAATTACCTCATATAAATGGTAATGGATTGTGATATAGGCTTATGCCTCGTGACGATATGTGATTGTGATGAGTATGCTGTGTTGTCTTGTTTGTCGAGTCACATTTCATATGCATACTCTGTGACGGCCTGGATTGGCAAACTAGTGACGAAGGCTTATGCCTTGTGCCTCTGAATTGGGCAATTGGTGACGGGGGCTGAAGCTCCGATTGGTACCACATGCATATGCACAGTTGAGTCGCATTTTGAATTATTGTGTTTATGAAGTGAATGCTATGATGTGTGAATGCATAGTTTGCAAAGTTGAATTCATTTGATATGAATTGTTGATGTGTGTAGATGTGATATATGTAAATGAAACGCATATGATGAGAATGCAAATATATATATGTATTAATGATATATGTATATATGTGGAATATATGAACCATGTTTTGCCATTGTTGATAGTTGTATTAATTTACGTTGTGATTATGAAGTGTATGTTATTATGTGCTTGAATGACATACTTGTAAACTTGAATACATTGTTATAGTTGATAGTTAACATTATTGTTGTGATGCAAATTGCTTATATTGAGAAGTGGTGAATTGTGTATGATTTTACCTTTGCTATATGTATTATCATACTTTCCTTTATAATGTTTGATATCTCACCCCTTCTGCTGATGTTTCCCCTACCATGGGAAATGGGCAGGTACTCAAGTATAGCTATGAAAGTTTGTAGCTTCATCGTGTCCGGTTGGTGTGTCGCTCTGATACGTAGCACTCGGGGGGTTGTCTATATTGTTGTTTCTATGTTGTTCATGTTTTAGTTGTTGGGTTCCAAATTGGATAATGAGAAGTACTATGATGTTTGAAGTTTGTTCCGATTAAATATGATGGTTTGTTTATAAAGCTGAATGTTATGATTCCGCTGCATATTAAAACGAAGTTGATTTATCTAAGAGCTGTTACAAGTTGTTTTGTGCTTCTCTAAGATTAAAGTGCTATGTATATGTTTATGAGTTGTTTATATGAAGGAAATGTGATATCCCAAATGCTTGTTGATAGTTTTTAAAATACTCTGATTTCTCGCATGATATTTTCGGGTAGAATTTGGGTTGTTACATTGAATTTTGGGGAGTGTTTGAGGGACTGAAGTTAGCTCAAAGGTTAAAATATTTAAACATTGAAATCAACACTGATTCGACTCAAGTTGTTAAGGCTTAAGAAGATGGCAAAGTGGAAGATATAGATTGTGTTGTCACTCTTCGATAGATTTTGGAGCTTTTGTCGAAGATGAAGGTAGCCGTAATCATTCCTAGAAGCTCTAACTCTTGCGCGGACGGTTTGGAGAATAGAGATTGCATGGATAAGACGTTAGTATTTTATGATTTTGCTCTTAGTTTCTTAGAGCCAATGTTGCATGCTGACAAGCTTGGGATTTGTAACTCTAATGCTGCTGTTTTGTAGTTTTCTTTTGTATTTGGGCTTTTGCCCTCACTATTAGAAAAAAAAAAAAAGACTTAAAGTAGATAGAAGAAGATTAATATAAGTATAATAGTAATTAATTTTTTTTCTTCTGAAAATGAAAAGATATAATTGTGACACGATTTATCATTTAAATTTAAATTTTCATAAAATAAAAAATTAAGGGTGTTATTGGAATTTTGCAAGGGATCTGTTACTTAATTTAACGGATTTACATTAAGCTACAGCCACACAATTTTGTTCAAAAAAAAAGCTACAGCCACACAATCTGAATATTCATCTCATTGAATTTGAATTGACGTACGTTGGAAGAAATAGGTATAGCCAAATGTGAAGAGTAATCGATTAACACTATATATGAATTCTTTTTGTTTTTCACTCCGTTGCGGGATTAGGGTTTCGTCGTCGCGATCGTAACTGCTTTTCATGTATGGTTTTTGTTTCTGTTTTTCAATCTGTTATAGGGTTAGGGTTTCATCGTCGCAATCGTAACTGTATTTCATGTATGATTTTTTTTATTGTTTTTCACTCTGTTATAGGGTTTCATCGTCGCGATCGTAACTGTATTTCATGTATGATTTTTTTTATTGTTTTTCACTCTGTTATAGGGTTTCATCGTCGCGATCGTAACTGTATTTCATGTATGATTTTTTTTTTTTATTGTTTTTCACTCTGTTATAGGGTTAGGGTTTCGTCTTCGCGATTGTAACTGTATTTCATGTGTGATTAACTTTTTTGTTTCTTGTTGAGTGGTTTCAGTAATGGACACCGATAATGGAATACCGAATCAAGGTGATTGGAGAAGTCAATTGCACCCTGGATCACGCCAAAGAATTGTCAATAAAATGTAAGCTTTACTTTTCACTAATTTGATCAGTTTTTTACTGTTAATGCATATCAAAACAGCTATTAAATCTGAATACATGCTCATATGATTTGGAATGCAGGGAGTATTATATAATTAGTTGAACCTCTGTTTTTCTTTTTTGCAGAATGGAAGGTTTAAAAAAGCATGTTCCCGTTTCTGGTCAAGAGGGATTGCTTGAACTTCAGAACATTGCCCAAATGTTTGAAGACAAGAATTTTACTGTTGCAACAAGCCAGGTATATCTCTAATAAGAAGCCACATGGTTATTAAATTATAATTTTAGTATCACAAACTCATACCCTATTTAAGATTGACAATTTTTTGTCGCATTCTCTATTTCAGTCTGACTATCTAAAGAAAATAGCTACGAGGATGCTTGAATTTGAGATTAAATCCCGGGGCACTGTGGTCACCAATATATCATCATCATTAGATATGCTTACATTGGAGACTGAATCCCAGGACACTATGGCCAACAATATAACATCATCTTTGGAGACTGAATCCCAGGACACTATGGCCAACAATTTAACACCATCTTTGGATATGGAGACTGAATCTCAGGGCACTATGGCCAACAATTTAGCACCATCTTTGGATATGGAGACTGAATCTCAGGGCACTATGGCCAACAATTTAACACCATCTTTGGATACGGAGACTGAATCTCAGGGCACTATGGCTAATAATATGACATCGAATCAAGTTGGCCCTATCAATGAACCTCTTGACCCAGGTACGCATTTAAGGCCTTTGCCACGGTGATCGTATTCTGAGAGTATCAGACTCTCGATTGTTTCAGCATTAGCTATCGTGACTATGCTTTGACCTATTGCTTTGAGATATCATTAACACTTTAGTTTTGCTGGTCCTACATGATCTATGTCCTTGTCCTCTGTATCTTCAATTTTGGTTTTTCTTCAATATTTCTTGTTAATATAATTCCTCTCTTATTGATGAATCATGAATCAGTTGGATTCTGACATTACATTGTTATTATTATTATTTGTTTTTGCATCTCTGGCTTAGCCAATGGGAAACCGGATCAAGGTGATTGGAGAGGTAAATTGCAGCCTGGAACGCGTGAAAGAACTGTCAACAAACTGTAAGCTTTATTGCTAATTATGTGTCCCTGACTTTATAAGAGTTCTTATAGTGTTGATGCATATCAAAAGAGAAATTAAATGTAAATTGTTGATTGATTTGTCATCTTTGTAAGCATGTGGTGTGTTTTGGCAGAGAATGCTGCCATTAGTTTTGATTTTGAACTAAAGTATGATACATTCTGTTTTGCTGGTTCTTTGGAACTGAGGGAGTATTATTCAATAAATAATCCATTGTTTTTTTTTTTTGTAGATTGAACACATTGATAAGGTGTCTTCCCTTTCCTGGTCTAGAAGGATTGCCTCAACTTCAAAAGCTTGCTCAAAAGTATGAAGAGAGGGTTTTTACTGCTGCAACAAGCAAGGTATATCTCTCATCAGAAGCCATGGTTATTAAATTATAATTACTAGCACAAACTCACGCCATATTGAAGATTGACAATTTGTTCTCGCATTCTCAAATTTCAGTCTGATTATGCCATGAAAATATTTTTGAGGAGTCTTAAAATAGAGACTAAACACCAGGGCGCCTTTTTGGCCAATGGAGTGACATGGAATCAAATTGATCCAGGTAATCATTTAAGAGCTTTGCCACAGTGATTGTATTCTTTGAGTATCAGACTCTGAATTGTTTACTTTGACCCCTTGCTTTGAGATATCATTTAACACTTAAAGTTTTGCTGGTCTTACATGGTCTCTGTCCTTGTCCTCTATCTTCTATCTTAATTTCTTTTCATTATTATTCCTGTGTTATTGATGATGAATGATGAATCATTCTGATTCTGACATTACATACATCATCATTATTATTATTATTATTATTATTATTATTATTATTATTATTATTATTATTATTATTATTATTATTATTATTATTATTTGTTTTTGCATCTGACTTAGCCAATGAGAGGCCAGATCAAGGTGATTGGAGAAGTACATTGAAGCCTGAAGCGCGCGAAAAAGTTATCAACAGAATGTAAGCTTTAATTCTGTGTCATTGACTTGATGAGTTTTTACTGTTGATTCATAACAAAAGAGCAATTAAATATAAATTGTTGATCCATTTGATATCTTTGTATGCATGTGGTGTGTTTTGGTGGAGGATGCTGCCATTTTTTGAACAAGAGCCTGATGTTTCCTGCATTCTGTTTTGTTGGTTTTCTGGATGAATGATTAGTGGAAAACTATGTTGATCATACTGTTTTGCTGGTTTTCTGGATGAATGTTTGGTGGAAAACTATTTGATCTTACTGTTTTGCTGGTTTTGTGGATGAATGTTTAGCGGAAAACTAATTAATCTAATGGAGGAGACTATCTAAGATGTTAGTTACCGAGAACATTTATAGTTTCTGTAATCCTTGTCTGCCATCCATTCTACTATCTTTTTTTTAGCAGAACATGTCCAGATGATTTCAATGATGGTAGGATTGTCTGGTGACAATAACATATTAATAACTCATATCTTAGTATATTATTTAATAAACCAAGATGGATCAAAGAACGTATTTGGTTCAAATTTCTGCATTTATTTAGGAGTGGATGAAGTGTTATTTAATAACTAAACCATGGTTTTTTTTTCCTTTTTGTAGAAGGTACACATTAAAAAAACAACTTCCTATTGTTTCTGGTCATGAAGGATCAGATGAGTTTGGAAAGATTGCCCAAAGCCTTGAAGAGGGGATTTTTACTTGTGCAACAAGCAAGGTATATCTCTAATTAGAAGCCACATGATTATCAAATTATAGTTACTAGTTATATTACTCACATACCATATGGAATTTGACAATTTATTGTGACATTCTCAAATTTCAGGCTGATTATGCAAGGAAAATATGTTTGAAGCATCATGCATTGAAAACTAAATACGAGGGCCCTGAGAACATTATACCAATGAAGTTGGTACAACTAAGGAAATGAAATAGATAGAGTCGCGTGTTTATCTTGCGTGCTATGTCATAAGCTCTAATGAAAAATGTTATTAGAAGAGTCTTATGCAATTAACTAAACATGAAAGTATAAGGAGAAAGAAAACAAGAGAGGGGGAAATGAGAAAATTATTCTTCCATCTTTTAAACACCTCCATATAAAAAAACATGCATCAAAACAATTTTGTTTATAGCTAATTTCATATATTTTTTGAATATTGAGTATACACATTTGTTCAATGATATAATATTCTGTGAGACTTAACAAAAATGGTGTCTAATTAAATGTCTATCATTTTCCTTTACAGTTACATAGAGGAAAGTTTTTATATCTCATCGTTAGAGATCACTTAGAACTAGTCCTTTATGATTTTTATTTCTGCTTGTGAACTGCATGGTTAAAATACCGGAGTATTGGAGATGTTTATGAAGAACGCGGATGAGCCAACATAAATTTTGGATAGTTTGTTCTTACTTACCAACTGCAAATGTTGGATAAGAAAAGGAATCTCATCTTTGATGGTGAATTAAAGCGTTAACTCTCAAACTATTTGATCGCAATTCACTTAGCATTGGTATGCTTCCATTAAAATGAATTTCTTTCTACTATCCTTAGACTATTTTATCAAAAAACTTCTTTCCAAGACTTTTCAAGCCTAACTCCAGATGTGGCTTACAAGGGATTTCTAACATCCTTCACTGACACTAAACATCTCCAAATAGAAAGTGGTCACTTATGCATATGGAGTCAATCAACTTCACATGATCTAATAGTTGGTAAGACATCTCCAAATAGAAAGTGGTCACTTATGCATATGGAGTCAATCAACTTCACATGATCTAATAGTTGGTAAGATTGATTCGTCTATAGATTGAGGTGAATGAGTTTAGTTGCCCATATTTTTATACAAATTAACAAAAGGTATAAAAGCAAGAGAGAATGATGTTTTTACAATAATATCCTTATCATTTATTGAGAACGGTGAATTTTTTATTAATTAAAGGATATAATTATAAAAGTGTATTGAAAATTGAAATGACTCATTTATTTTAGGATATCATTTTATTTCAAATAGATCATTCATTGTGGGAGGGATGGAGTACCTAGTACACAAAACCTATTTAGGTTCTATTATTCCATCTGTCTCACAGTGAGTGACCAAACACACAATTTCACACAACTTAAGAAAAATGTAAGAAGTAAGAGAAATAATACTGTTTTACTATAGTACCCTTGTCATGTATTGAGAACGGTGATTTTTTTATTAATTAGAGGGTAGAATTAGAAAAAGTGTATTGAAAATTGAATGAATCATTCATTTTGAGATATCATTTTATTCCAAATAAATCATTCATTATAAAATGAAAGAAAGACGCCCAAAGACACATCGGTGTAAACATTCAATATTCTTAATTTTTATTTCTCATGGAATCAAATTGACATCACGTATGTTAGATCGAGATCCATGCACCTATGTTTGGAGCACACAATATAACTATAAATTAACACTTCAAACATATTAAGGGATGTGTACAGGCACATACCATATCTCAGGGATTTCTAAAGAAATGACCGAGACATTAACAAGAGTACAAGACTACAAGTCTACAACCTATCTTATCTTTCCAACATTCTGAATTAGTATATTATACTATTCTAAATTAGACTATAGGCTAGACCGGTCTATAGAAGTGTACAACCTAACTTATTTAAGGTAAGACCTATTCAATTAAAAAATCAAAATTTAGACTTTTTTTAATAACATACTTAATTAAGCTCTGGTTTAGACTATGATTGAATAACTTAAAAGTAACGGAACATAATGAAATAAAATAGAGCGGAATAGAATGAAACGGAACACAGACTTCATTTTTTTGTTTAGATATTTTATAATGGAACAAAATTAATATCTCATTTCATTGTTTAGAAATTGGACAGAGCAGAAAATATTATAATTTTTTATTTCATTTTTACCCTTTAATATGTATATAGATTATTAAAAAATCACATGGTTATTTCTAATTTTCTCTTTTTGCTATGTGATTTTATAAGATATCTAGGATCTTCTACATTTATTTTTTAAAGGATGTATTAGAACAATAATAATAGATACTTCAACCAACATCATTTGAACCAATTTTATATATTTGAATTTTATGTCTTCATTAGCCATTTATAAAAATTAAATAATAAAAATTAACTTTAATTATAGATTCATATAAAAATGAATCAACTTATAAATTTTTTATAATAAATAAGACACCATATCAAAATTAAAACAAATCAAATAAATTTTTTTTAAAAAAAATTAAATCATATTATGTTATGTAGCATGAACAGTAGAATGAATTGACATATATTTTATTGAATTAGTAGAATGAATAGCAGTATCAATTATTTATATCATCATTTTTATAAAAATTAGTATAAATAGTATATAGGTTATTAAAAAAAATGATTATATTAGATACATAATTTTTTATATTATCATTCTTATAAAAATTAGTATAAATAGTATATAGGTTATTGAAAAAAAATATTATATTAGATAAATAATTTTTTATATTATCTAAACTTTTGTTTTAACGAAGAGTTGGATGCTCCAAATTTCATCCATAGCATGATTTTTCTGTTGTATACCATATATAAATAAAGAATGCATCTTTAAGTAATCGATGCAGAAAATATATAAATCAAAATAAAACAATACCATATATAATTTCTAAAAATTGAAAGAATAAAGTGCAGAATGGTTTAAAAAATAGAGAATTTGGAGGATAAAATTATAATTGGCTAATTAATTGATTTCATTCTATTGGATGTATTTTAATTTGAGAGGAATGAAAAATAGACTAAAATAGTGGTAGTGGATGAAATAGATTCCATCACATATCATTCTATTTTATTCCATTCCATTCATTATTTATAAAACCAAATAACGGAACCCGACTTTATTCCACCCCATTCTATTCTATTTCATTCCATCCATTTCCATCAATCCAAACAGACCCTAAAATAATGGTATGATGAAATGAATTCCATCACATACCATTTCATTCCATTCATTTTTTATAAAACCAAACAATTAAACCCGACTTCATTCCACTCTATTCCATTCCATTCCACCCTTTTCCATCAATCCAAACAGACCCTTAAGCTATTAAAAATGCCTATAAACCTTATAGATGAACACTTTTAAAAATTAGTTTTATAATTTTTATTGGAATAACTCTTATTCAATTATTTTCACGGTGTTGTTGTACATATACTTTTCTTTTATTTTTAAATATTTTAATAATATTATTGATTCATTGACAATTTTTTTTTAAATAATCAGGTTTTAAAAAAAAAATTACAAAAAAAAAACCACATCATCAAAAAAGTTACCTAGGTAACCAGTTTTGGGGGGTGTCGTAGGAGCCACCCATTGCGCCATTGTCTTAAAATTTGAAGGTATGTGCCACCCTCCATGGTGCCAATACCCAAAATGTGGGGTGGCGCCAATACCCAATCTTTTTTTATTTTTATTTTTTAATAATATTTTTTATATTAAATTTTTAATAAATAATTATAAATACGGAAATATATATTAATGACTATGCATGTGCTGGTTTTAAAGATAACTCCTATCAGAAGAAACAGTAAAAAACTGTTCTGGAAAGAGTAATTGCTTTTGGAACTGTTTCCTAATAAACCGTTTGACCGTTGAACCAGACCAAGGCCATCGTTATTTTCTATGATCTCAAATGGCTAAATTGGCGTCTCCACAGATTGCAGGAATCAAATTCTCTCAATATGTCCTTCGTGTGTGTTCAAATAAGTGGTGTATGGGTTTGGTACTGTGATGGGTTTCTATGCCAAAGTTTGGCAAGATAAAGAAAAACACAGGTTGATGAAGTTATTTGCTTCTGTCATGAGTTTTTCTATGAGTTCAACAAAAGTGTTCCATCATATACAACCCTATGTATAGTATCTTTTATTGTTGTGATTTGTGACCCGAGTTATGAGCACAATTGTGATTTGTGTTCTGAGTTACGAGGAGTGGTGGTAAGATTTCATTCATGTTCTCTCTTAGATCTTAAACTAGGATTTGGTTTCTAGTTGAAGACAGAGTAAGGGTTCTCTTATGCCACCATTGGTCCTCAAAGACAAAGGATGTCTCCTACCGTCTTCCTCATGTACACTAGTGTTACATGAAGATGTTCCATTGCATATTATGACATCGATTCAATCCTTGTCATATTATGGCTAAAAAGGGGAGAGTTTTTGATTCTGCTACTGTAAAAAGAAACAAAGGAATATTTGCAGACAGAGTAGAATATGAAGACCTGAAGAACAGAAGAGATTGAAGCCCAATTCTGAGAATGTAAAAGATTTGTTCTTCTTTGTTGCCTTGAAAGTTGAAGTTATGTTTTTCTGCATATGTAATTTTTAACGTATGTCTAGTTTTAGCCAAAATAAGTCAAATGGGGAGATTGTTGATGTTTTTATTGGCTGATTGACATTTATGTTTAGCTAAAATATAATAGCACCAACATGTAATAGAATTTATAAGTCTTGCAAATATAAAAGAACAAAACAGGTACTAAAACAAGATGTTATATGGAATTCATGACTTCAACTCATGACATCGCGTCTGCAGAACTGGAACATGAAGATTCAGTCTGATAAATATTAGTGATTTTTTAACTAGTGCATATATGAGGGACTTCTAAATAAATGACCGACATTAACAAGACAACAACCTATTCAATATTTCCAACACTCTAAATTAGATTATACAACTCTGATATTTAGGGATAGGAATAGGTCAGACCGGCCAATAGAGATCTATAACCTAACTTATTTAAGGTCAAACCTATTCAATAAAAAGACCAAACTTAAACTTTTTTAAAAGCCTATTTAATTAAATATGTCAGACTTAAACTATTAAAAAATCTATAAAACCTTATAGATGAGCTTATATTTTTATATATATAAAAATAGGCTAAATAGGTTATATATATATATATATATATATATATATATATATATATATATATATATATATAGGTCAATCTATAAGGCTTCTTAAGTAATATGGATCAATTGAAAATCGTAATGAACTCTACAAGAGAAAACATCAAATTAGCCAGGTGATTTTGTCGGGTGATAGTCACCTCGCTAAATAATTCACTTGCAGGGTGCGTTACACCTCACAACGTAATTTTTTTTATAAAAAAATGTTATATGTTTTTCTGTCTCACAACAGTGAGTGAGAAATTCAAAAATAAGTTTGACAAATAATAGTCACCTCGCAAGTGTTTTTAAAAATTTTGGGGAAAATTAAAAGCAATATTTACGGTGTGTTCATGTTGGCAGGTGAACGTTGCTTGCAAGTTCCAGCATCATTAAACTTTGTCAGGTGATATTCATCCCGCGAGTGTTTTTGAAAAAAATGGGAAGAAAGTAAAAGTTGCTATTTTTGATTTGGTCAGAGTGCAGGTGAACGTTTGATGTGATTTTATGACATATACGTTGCGGGGTACACTCCACCTCGCAAGTCCAAACAGTAATAAATTTTGTAGGGTTAAATGCACCCGGCAAATGTCTAATAAATATTCCACATTCCACGTTACTCTTCACATGTCCCAACCTATTCAATTTATTTCTCTCATCTCCTTCACCTACTTCTCACATCTCCCAACATACAACTTATCTTTCTCTTTATTTCCTTCACTTCTCATATCTCCCAACTATTCAACTTATCTCTCTCTCATTTCCTTCACTTTGCAGAATTTTTTTCTCCACAAACACTCAAATATCTTCACTTTACTTCTCACATCTTCCATTTTTAACAAAAACAAAACTTCAATTTTTTCATCAAAGCCATCTACTATAAAGTACACTTAGGAAATTAATTTTTTGTTATTTGATATTGGGTTGTGTTGTACCCCATTTTTTGACCACTGAGATCCCACCATATTCAAAATAGTAGGATCACCATTATTATCATGCATATATCATTTGTTAACCCAAAAATTACAAAAATTATTGTTTGTTGCTTGTGTCCTAAGACAGGAGAATGAGCAAATTAAGGTTTTGAGGTCCACAAGGAAGTTCAACATTCTCCCATGATTCAAAGGGTTATCGCATCCATATCTAAGTCCAAGAATAGCCCAATTCAAGATCAACAACTTTCAAGATCACCTGAGGCCCCAAATTAGGGTTTTGACCTTGCATATATCATTTGGTAACCCAAAAAATACAAAAATTATTGTTTGTTGCTTGTGTCCTAAGACATGAGAATGAGCAAATTAAGGTTTTGAGGCCCACAAGGAAGTTCAACATTCTCCCATGATTCAAAGGGTTATCTCATCCATATATAAGTCCAAGGATAGCCCAATTCAAGATCAACAACTTTCAAGATCACCTAATGCCCCAAATTAGGGTTTTGACCTAATTCCACTAGAGGGTTGACTTTTAATCAGGACATGGCTCCAAGACTCAAACCATGATTCAAGGGAATCCAAATCAACATTATAACGTATTCACATAATTCATTTGAAGAGGAGACCTTGATTCATGTAGAATCCACAAAACTGTAGTTCATTTGGAAAAAGTCAACTGTGTGGGTCAACCTTTGACTTTTGAGAAAAATGGTCAACCATGGACTTTTAAGGATTCAAATCATCATCATATGATTATAGAAGACATTTGACCAAGAAAAATCAATAAAATTCATCAAGAATCAAAAAGTCAACAAAAGTCAAAATTAGGGTTTTAAGTGATTTTGACCTCATTTTGGGAACTTCAAATTTTGCCTACACACTCAAAAATCTCCCAAAATGAAAGTTTTAGATCTTAATCAAACAAAAAACTATCTCTACTCTAGTTTTCATCAAAAATGATTATTTAGAGAGATATGGAATTTTGAAGATTATGTTCAAAAAAAACTTAGAGAAATTTTAAGTGGCTTCACTTAGATTTTTTCTAACTTTATGACCATTTTTCTCAATGATCCCAAAAGAGTTTGAGAAAACTTTTAACAAGTGACTTGAAGTATGTAGCAAGGGATTTCCAAATAGATCAATAGCATGAAAATCTACGGCTTGAGCTAGGAGATATGATTTTTTGAAGAAGGCTCCATGAACACTTGAAAAATGAAGATGAACATGAAAAACAAGTGTGAATTTGGTTCAAATCTGAAAGAATCTTCAAAGTACATCCCCTTTAACTTGTTTAAGAGGACATAATCAGAAGATTACACACTCTTTAGAGCTATGATCCAAGTGCTTAAGCCATTAACCATTGAATCACACTTCCATTCTTGAAAAGAAGCTTTAACCCAACCACTATTGCATTGAGCCTCTAACCATGTTTCCTTTGCAACAAAATCAAGTTAAAATAAACAAGCAAAGTATCTAAGATCAGATCAAAGCCTCCCAAGCATGCTTAAAGCTATGTACCTTACTCTTGGAACTCCAATTTTCACGTAACTTCATGAATAAGCAATGTGGTACA
The DNA here is from genome assembly GCF_029867415.1 of Vicia villosa. Classification (NCBI taxonomy): domain Eukaryota; kingdom Viridiplantae; phylum Streptophyta; class Magnoliopsida; order Fabales; family Fabaceae; genus Vicia; species Vicia villosa. Next base: position 224,413,827 of record NC_081181.1, read on the forward strand.
AGTATCACACGTGAACTCCAAACTCTGAGTTTTCTCCCTCCACAAACCCTAAATTGTGTCTATAAATAGAGGCCCTTGCCTATTGCCTCAACACATCAGAATTCTCCAAGTCACCTATCACTTGAAATTCTCATTTTTCTTATCTTTGCATTTTCTAGTGATTTTGAGTTCCATCAATTATGGGTTTAAACTAAGGTTTCCAACAACTTCTAAATACCATTTAGAAGCTGTCTACCACTTCCACAACCTCTCAAAACCCCTCTAACCAAAAATCACCATTTTTACCTCCATTAAAGCTTCACAAAGGTCTCAACTTACCAAAATTCAAACCAAACACAAACCTACCAAACCAGGCCTTCAAACACTTTCTATATACCTTATAGAGGCTATCCATCATCTCCAAACACTTATCGAACACCTCAAACACAAAATCATTCTTCAACCTCCATTAAAGAGTTACCTTGAACCAAAAGTTTGAACCCTCCATTTGGCTCATGCATTTTCAGACCTTTTGTTTCAGATACCTTCTACATCACATATAAAAGCTATCCATACACTTAATCCAATTCTTTAACATCTGGAACCAAGAGTTCCAGCCATAACTTTTTCATTTTTTAGGTGCTATCGGGTTTGAAGTTGCATAGGTTCTCAAAGTTTTTTAAGCATTCAAACAACATCCTTAGAGGTCCCTAAAGCTTTTCAGATAGTTGTAGAATTTCTGTAGTACCTCCAAGCAAGGATTCAACCTCCATTTTCAGAGGTATTAAACTCAAACTCGAGCATACCCGTTGTTGCATTAATTTGATTGAAACTTGTTACCAATCTGTTTAGAATCATGTAGGGAGTAAAAGCCCTAAGGTTTTAGGGCCTAATTATTTTATCTGGGAATTTAATTTTGAAATTGATTCTTAGGGTTCATACGTGATTTCCATAAATTCATGAGTATCAATTTGAATTAATTTTTGAAAGCTATGTGGTTAGATTCGTGATTCCCTGGTGATCATTTTAGACTCTTAGTTTATTAAATTTGATTAAGTTTAGAAGAGTTTGAATTTGGCCCCATTAATGTTATTGTTGTCGTTCTTCGTTACTGAAAGGAAGAAGATGAAGTAAAAAATTCCATTCAGGTCTTGTTTTAAAAACAAAATGAATTAGAAATGTGTGTCATATGACTACATCGTTACAACTCACTTGGTTACTAGCGCGCACTTAGTCCTCACCTATTAAAGGGCGTGGGTTCGATCCATCCCTTTTGCATTTTGGTGTTTTATATTCATTCTTCCATTCAGAACTTGTTTTGATATTTTATTAACTGTAGGGGCCTTATGATCAGTACACACGCCTAGCCCAGTGGCTAATGTTTTGAGGAGTAATGTGAAGGGTATGGGTTCAAACTCCATTGATAACAAAACCATATTTTTACCACTTATTTATTTTGGTTTTCTTTACAACTTCAAAAAATCTTTAAAAAATAGTAAAATTAATCTTTTTTACTTGTTCTTTTTTGTGTGGTTTATTTAAACATCACTTAGGGGACAAAAAGTAGAATGCGATAGGGGTGTCGATATTTGTTGACATCGAGTGAATTTTCGAGGATGGAAATATTCTAAGTGTGGGAGAGTTGAAACACTCTGGTTTTCAGCATTTAATGATTTAGTGTTATTTTGATATTTTGTTGATTTATTAGATGAATTTTCTTTGATGTTATATGATGATTGTGGTATCGGAAGGTATGTAACTTAGAATAGAGGATAGTGCTTTTGAATTAGAACTTGTAGAATTAAATAAATATAATTAGTTGTAATTATTGATTTTTGGAGAGGCATCTGAAGATCAATTGAATTGTGTTTTGGAAACCCTGGACAAGTTTTGTAATATGTCTGGACAAGAAATTAGTCAAGAAAAAATGAGCATTCTTTTCTCCCATAATGTGAATAGAAACATGCAAAGTAAGTTGCAGGTGTAATTTTAGGCATACCAAGAAGTTTGGTAGATACCTTAGAGTGCCTCTAAGTGGAAAGAGGTTAGAGAAGGACGATTTTCAATACATTGTAGATCAAATGGCTACAAAGCTGAATTGCTGGAAGAGAAATAGCCTGGCCCTTGCTGGGAGAATTACACTTGATAAAAGTGTTATTGAGGCAATTCCCTTGTATCCCATGATGACAAATAAATTGCCAAAATCTTGCATTGATGCTATCCATGGGCTACAGAGAAATTTTATTTGGGGTGATACTGAACATAAACGAAAGTTGCATGCAGTTACATGGGAGACATTCATGAAGCGTTAACATATGGGAGGAGTTGGCCTTAGAGATCTTAATGTGTTAAATCATGTTTGCCTTATGAAACTCGGTTGGTCTGTATACAATCAGTCAGATGAGTTTTGGCGTAATGTGTTAAAACACAAATACAAAATTCTAAATATAGAGGATTGTATGAAGATGGGGAATTCTGATTCTAGTCTTTGGAAGGATGTAGTTAGTACTATTCCAAGTATGTTGGAAAGGATGGTGGATTGTTGGAGATGGCAAAAATATTAAGGCATGGAATGATAATTGGCTAGGGCGTGAGTGTTGTGTGGCTGATCTTGATGTGATGATTCCAGACAACCTGAAAGGAACTTTTGTGTGTGACTTGATCAATGATATTGGTGATTGGAACTTAAACATGCTCTAGAGTTGGTTGCCAACGTATTGGATTGAAAAGATTATGGCGTGCGTTCCCCCAAGCGTGGAGAATGGTACTGGAGTTTTTTTTGCAGGTACATGCAAGGATAAATTCTCAATCAAAGACTATTCAATGAGCTGGAAGGTTTCAACAGCAATGCCATAGATTCAGAGTGGATTAAAATCTGGAAAGCATCTGTTCCAGAGAGGTGTAAAAGCTTCATGTGGCTATTCAAACACAATAGATTACTTACCAATTATAGCAAGAATACAAAAGGGTCTTGGTAGTGCAAGTTGTAAGAGATGTAGTAACACTTGTGAGACAAGTATTCATGTGCTTCGGGATTGTTCCTACAACAAACAAATTTGGCAAGATTTGATTCCTAATGAGCTAAGGAGGGAGTCCTTTGAGGCTGCCAGTGTAGAATGGCTAAGTTTGAATTTAAATTACAAAAGTGAAGGCTGGAGCAATACTTGGATTATAGTATGCCATGCCTTATGGTCATGGCGTAATGAGGAGGAACATAATGCAAATTATTTGCGGCCCTTTGATCCGATTTCGCAAATTCTAAAAAGATGCCAGGATTACAAGCAAGCTATGATCCTTCATAAATCTGTTGGTATTGAGAGAATTGGTACCAATTCTATAGGGTGGATTCCACTAGTTAGAAGCATGATTAAGCTCAACACCGATGGAGCTAGCAACCCTGATAGTTTATCGGGCTGCGGTGGAATCTTGCGGGACTATAAAGGAGATTGGAAGGGTGGTTTTTCCAAATTTATTGGAAGAAGTAGTGCTCTCATTGCTGAATTTTGGGGAGTGTTTGAGGGACTGAAGTTAGCTTAAAGGTTAAACTATTTAAACATTGAAATCAACATTGATCCGACTCAAGTTGGTAAGGCTTTAGAAGATGGCAAAGTGAAAGATATAGATTGTGTTGTCATTCTTCTTTAGATTTTAGAGTTTTGTCGAAGATGGAGGTAGTCGTAATCACTCGTGTTCCTAGAAGCTCTAACTCTTGCGCGGACGATTTGGCGAATAGAGGTTGCATGGATAACACATTAGTATTTTATGATTTTGCTCTAGTTTCTTAGAGCCAATTGTAGAAAAAAAAATTAAAATAACCATGTTTGATAAAAAATATACAAGAAAAACCATGTTTTCAGGTAAATTACCAAACTGTCTAGGTTTGGGACTGACTAGAAGTGAATGCGCCAGACCATTTGGCGCATATATACACAACTAGCCAATCCATTTGGCGTAAACCCTAAAAAAATTAGGGCAAATGGGAGTAGCCAATCCAATTGGCGCATGCACTCCTATAACAACACATATGCGCCATTTCATTTGGCTACTATGTGTTGTGTCTTTTTTTTTTTAAAATTTTACTTGTTTCCGGTATTTTCGCACACCGGTTCGGGTATATATCTGATAAATCGATTCTGGAAAGGGTCTGAAAAATATATTTTGGAAAAACAGAAGAATATGTCTGAATAATGTTTGCCTTGGCAATTTCGGTTATTCACTAAAGCACAATTTATTGATGAAAAACGGAGGCAAGGTTACAAGAGGCGGTAAGCGAAACTGATACGTTGCATTAAAAAAAAAATACAGATTATACTAAACTTGCGACGTTGTCGAGCCACGATTAGGGCATCTTTTGATATTGTGCCCCACCTGACGGCAAATGCTGCATTTTCGTTCCATTTTGTCGCGGACGTCCATTTCGGTTCTAATCCGTGTACTATTGGGACGCCCTTTTTTCTTTCGCCGCATTGCGTCGTTGTGCCAAACTACCTCTCCTTCATACTCAGGCCAGTAATCCTCCTTGGCCACCACAGGAAACGCAACACTGTAAACTCTGAGCAATGTCTGAGTCTTGTAAATCGGAGACAGTAGTGATATAGCGTCGCGGTGGGCATACGCACATGCAGCTATGACGTGTGAGCAAGGCATACGAAAAGCTTGAAACCTTCCACAGTCGCACCAATCTTCGTCAAGAAGAACCCTATATTGTTGCCTTGGCAGTCCCTCATTGTGGTCAATTGTCTCGCGCACACTGAACGTGCGATTGAATCGGTCGAAAGAAGTCACCTGATGAGTGTTCGCTTTTGCCGATTGCTGTTGCATAAATTTCATGCAACTATCGCTTAATAGTTGACCAGCTTGCCTAACATCACCCCATCTCCTGCCTCTTGTTGAGAAGAGTGAAGCCATCCTAAAGTATGTGGCCTCCACAAGTGCTGTGATTGGAAGGTTACGGATGCCTTTGAAAACGCCATTCATGGATTCCACAAGATTAGTTGTCATATGGCCCCATCGCACGCCATTGTCGTATGCCCTTGTCCATTTGTCCCTGGAAAGATTATCTACCCAAGTACCTGCCTCTGGATTTGTCATTACAATCTCACTCCTATAATGCTGGAACGTGGGTTGGGTCAATGCATAACCAGCATTGACTAGGGCCTTTCTTAGATGTCTGTCCTTGATCTCCCGCATGAAGTTTTGGGCGATGTGGCGAATACAATAGACGTGTTTTGAAGGGGGGTCATGCCATCCGTTCGCTGGATTATTGTAAGCACTCTCTATGGAAGCGTGCCTATCAGAGATTAAACATATGTCAGGCTGGGGAGCAACATGTTCTCGGAGGTTCCTTAGAAAGAAACTCCAAGCCCCCGCAGTTTCACCTTCGACGATAGCAAACGCCACTGGAAATATGTTGCTGTTCCCGTCTTGTGCAACCGCCATGAGCATTGTTCCTTTGTATTTGCCGTATAACCATGTCCCATCAATTTGAAGTATGGGTTTACAGTGTGCAAAACCTCGGACGCAAGGTTTGAACGCCCAAAAAAGCCGATGGAATATTCCGTTTCCTTGGACAGGGTTTCCATCCGGTGCATGCGCGGGCAGTGTCTCTAGAATAGTAACAGTGCCAGGTGCGTAACTGTGTAGCGCATTGAGGTATCGGGGAAGAATTTTGTATGACTCCTCCCAGTTGCCGTAGACTGTCTCAATTGCCTTTGTTTTTGCAACCCACGCCTTTCTGTAAGATGGAGTGTAGTTGAAGGTTGTAACGATGTGTGATATTATATTTTTAACCTTCAGAGACGGATCAGAGCTTACGAGAGGCAAGATCTCCTGACATATAAGATCGGCACTGAGTTTTGTATGATCCTGGGAATTGTTAGGGTTGACACACGTGTGTTTCTGCGTAATCGACCCTATTTTCCATGCATTACTTCTCTTCCTATAAGAGGCCAACAGTCTGAACCCGCACTCTGGATTTTTACAAGTGATTACATACCGTTCCAGGTTTGAACGGTCTACTTCAAAATCAACGTTGTTCGCCATGTGCCATTTTTTTATTCTTCTCAGACATGCCTCCTTAGAAGGAAACTTGTCTCCTTCCTTTAATTCTTCGTCATTTTGTATGTAGGGTGTGAAGAAGATGTCTGATGATGGTTCGTCACCTTGGAGGTTCAAGTTACTCATATGTGCTGGAGGTGCGTACGCATGAGCTGGAGGCACCAACGTTTGCTGCTCGTCGTCGGATTCCTCGTTGACCATGTCGTCAAATTCAGTTTCCAGATCGTCTTCTTCCTCGTCAATGACGTCAACCTCGTCTTGCTCGTTGACTGGTGGGTCAATAACTTGTGACTGGACAACATTAGTTTCTTGTGTCTCAACCTGAAGAGTAACGTACAGCTCGATGGAATCCAACCCAGAGTATTCGTGGGTGGTAAACATATCTTGCAAGTCTTCGTCATTGGCAATTTCCATCTCGTAAAACTTGACGGTGTTGTCTTCATTGAAATTGGGACATTGGTAAAAAACGCTTGCAATAGGACCCATTGCAATCTTAGAGTATAGTCGCTGAATGAAGTACGAAAATGTTGCTCTTTTGCTCAACAACAATGGTACAACCTGAGTGTTTCTCATCACAAAACCGGCTATCTCATGAGAGTAGGTCTCACCGTTCAGATGGGCATGCACAAGGTACTGGGTTGATGAAGTCATTTTGACTGGAAAAGTGTTTGGGTGTTGTAAGCTCAAGTCAGATTGGATAAAATTGTTGGTGTGGGCTGTAACGTTTAGAAAATATTGGGTGGCCTTATAAATTGTGCTTCTTACATCCTTGCCAACACATAGACACGCTGATCTATGTCAAGTACCCCATCACGCGTCTGATAAGATTCCTGATAAGATTCCTGCAACGATTCCTGATAAGATTCCTGCAACGATTCCCCCTAGACAAAGCATGCATGCAGCCCTACATCTAGCAGCTAGTTCTGAAATAAATATATATATATATATATATATATATATATATATAAATATATAAATATATATATATATATATATATAAATATTTATTTATATTTATATATTTATTTATTTATGTATATATATATATATCAATATTTATTTATAATTATATATTTATTTATTTATATATATATATATATCAATATTTATTTATATTTATATAATTATTTATGTATATATATAAATATTTATTTATGTATATATATATTTATTTATTTATATATGTCATGTACCCTAGCATGCGTCTGCATATGTCCTGAAACGATTCCTGATAAGATTCCTGCAACGATTCCTGATAAGATTCCTGCAACGATTCCCCCTAGACAAAGCATGCATGCAGCCCTACATCTAGCAGCTAGTTCTGAAATAAATATTTATATATATATATATATATATATATATATATATATATATATATATATATATATATATAAATATATATATATATATATATATATATATATATAAATATTTATTTATATTTATATATTTATTTATTTATGTATATATATATATATATATATATATATATATATATATATATATATATATATATATATATCAATATTTATTTATAATTATATATTTATTTATTTATATATATATATATATATATATATATATATATATATATATATCAATATTTATTTATATTTATATAATTATTTATGTATATATATATAAATATTTATTTATGTATATATATATTTATTTATTTATATATGTCATGTACCCTAGCATGCGTCTGCATATGTCCTGAAACGATTCCTGATAAGATTCCTGCAACGATTCCTGATAAGATTCCTGCAACGATTCCCCTTAGACAAAGCATGCATGCAGCCCTACATCTAGCAGCTAGTTCTGAAATAAATATTTATATATATATATATATATATATATATATATATATATATATATATATATAAATATATATATATATATAAATATTTATTTATATTTATATATTTATTTATTTATGTATATATATATATATCAATATTTATTTATAATTATATATTTATTTATTTATATATATATATATATATATATATATATATATATATATCAATATTTATTTATATTTATATAATTATTTATGTATATATATAAATATTTATTTATGTATATATATATATTTATTTATTTCTATATTCATGTATATGTTTTTATTTATATATATACATAATATATATTTATATATATATATATATATATATATAGATATATATATATATATATATATATATATATATATATATATATATGTTTATTTATTTATTTATTTATATAGCGTAATTAATCTTCAAAAAACCATAATTAACACAACGACCACATTAATTTTAATTGAACGATCCGGTTTTGGCAACCCAAAACAACCGGTATATCACAATATTACATTGCAAAATAACAAATAAAAACTTGTAGTACACGCTCGATCGTTGCAACAAAGAAAACAACACTTAATCTAAACTACTCAAGTATCACTGCAAGAACAAGTGGATCTTCAACGCCTCGGTTAACCTCTCCACTGTATGTCCAAAACATTAGATCCACGTCCACATCGTCTTTCACACGGTCCCAATAATACATGTAGGTGCCTTCTGGATTATTATCCGTCAACGTAATGTATGGACAACGGTAATCTATCTGTTTAACTTTTCTGGTTGGACCATCTAGTTGACGAAACCCAGTGTTGATGGCTCTAACAATTCTCTGGAAATTCCAGTGGGGGTTAAGGCAGACACGCATGTGCCTACCTTCCTAAAAAAAACGACAGCCCAAACTGAGTTCATTTTTTAGTGTTTGCAGTAAGAATGAAGAAAGAGTTGGTACTTCAACTCCACACACTCATACCTATATTTATAGGGGGTGAAATACAGAGGAAAATAACTTTGTTAATTATTAATAACTTAAACACTAATAGGAAACTTGGTAATGTTAAAAAAACATTTCATTAATATATGCTCAGAGCATTTAATTGGACGGTACAGAAGTAATTTAAAGAGTAAAGAAATTGCGACATCTAGGAAATTACAACGGTTAGGACAATGTCTTCTCTGTCCTCCATCATTCGAGTGCATTGAATGTCGTCCTCCATAGTCTCCCACCAACGCTGTCTTTCAAGAAAAACACCGCCCCTTGTTCTAAGTCTCTTGATAGATCTGATTTGTTCGCCTGGACTCCACTCTCCGTCCAAAAACCTTAAGAGGGTTCTCTTAAGCTGGTCCATGGTTTGAATGTTCCAAAACAACGCCTGCATAGGAGGTTTGACGGCAGAGAAAATGACGTATCCAGTCCTTCGACGATAGTCCGGTTGATAGTCGAAACGCCTCACAGAGGGTGGAGGCTCTGTAGTCCGGTGCGAGCTATCTGGCCTTATTCGAGATCTCATTTTTTGCTTGTGTGTACTAATGCACATAGTAAACCCTAATTTATAGAGGGTCTGAAGTCTTGCCTTAGGTCTGGATCACAATTAGGGTTTCGTATACAAGGCATACACGTAAACCCTAATTTTGAAAAAAAAAAATTAGGGCCTTCTAATGCGCCAAATGGAATGGCGCATTAGTTAAAAAATTCAACTGCAAGTCGCCAAATGGTTTGGCGCATAAGAAGGAATTTTAGGAGAATAAGCCAAATCATTTGGCGCATATGTATTATGTGTGGACCCCCAGGGGCCCACCTGGTCCCACATGGTCCCACCTGCATGTTCTGAAACGATTCCAGGAGTTACTGTAAACCAGCATGGAGTTACTGTTAACAAGTATGCGACTGCAAAAATTTCTGATAAGATTCCTGATCAGCTTCCTGCCAGGATTCCTCCTACTCCTGCATGCATGCTACTCGAGCTGTCACCTAGACCTGAGCTGCATGCATCCCACCATGCCTTGTCACCGATAGTTTGACTGCATGCATGCCAACACATCCTGCAGAAGCAACACCAAACACTTATGGCTGTGTTGACATGTCAAGCATGCATGATGTTACCGTTTTTTTCCTCATCAATATATAAAGCACTTGGGATTCTGGAGATACATCACCATTATCACTCATCTACTCTTAGAACAATCCTTTTGCAATCAGCTTACGAATTTTCAGCCTTCAACCATGTCTCTCCTAACCATGGGCGAAACACACAGAGGAACCCCCCAGAACATCGCAACCTTCGTAAGTGTATCAGTATTACTTTAAAATCATGCAACTGTCCCTGATAAACTAACTGATTTTTTTGGGCATGCTTACTCTTTTCAGAACGTTCAACGTTTTCGCACTCGTAGTAAACATACCATCGCTCCGGACGACCGCATTATACCATACCTGAACATTGCTGGTTTCGGTCCGATTAGCAGGATCGCCGAGTCTTCTATTGACCACAAGTTTGTTCTTGCTTTGCTAGAACGCTGGAGGCCCGAGACACACACCTTCCATCTTCCAACAGGGGAGTGCACCATCACCCTTGAAGATGTTCATATGCTACTCGGCCTTCCTGTTGATGGTAAGGCAATTAATGGTTGTGTTATGCAGGCGAATAGCTTATGCCAAGAGGCAATTGGAATAGACTTGATAGAAGGAGCCGTTGGTGCTAGGGGGCAAGGTGTTAACCTCAAGAGGTTAAAGGAGCATTATAAAAATTTTCACTTGAATGATGCGTCTCCCCAAGAGACCATACTGCAGAAAACTAGGTGTTATGTATTGTTGCTTATTGGAAACGTTTTGTTCCCGGATAGCACGGGTAACACGGTTAACTTTATGTATCTTCGTTTGCTAATGGATTTTAGTAGAGTAGGTCTGTACAGCTGGGGGTCTGCGGTACTGGCTACCTTGTACCAGTCACTATGCAAAAACGCGGTTGCTGAGTCCTGCACATTCTATGGATGCGCCCTGTTGGTGCAGGTGTGGGGGTGGTGGAGGATGCCCATACTGGCCCCGGTTAACAACGGAAGTTGGGACTTTCCGTATGCCTTGAGGTAATTTTTTACTATACCATTTTCTCCTTACACATTCTACTCCATTCTAACTAAATCATTATTTTTTTGTTGTAGATATTGTGTGAAAAAAATGGACTTCACACGTAATCCGCGGTCAAATATCACAATGTACCGCTCGCTAATTGATCACCTTGGACCCCATCAAGTATTATCTCTAATTCTTTTCTTCTTTTTTATAAGTATTTTCCTTAAAAAAATTTTCCCGAAGTAATGTATAAATCTCATGCATCCAGTTCATATGGCGACCGTATCTCGAGTGTGAGTATGAGCCTAGAGCTCAGGATGCAGAAATCTGGACGACAAAATGCTGCTTAATCCGGTACAACATAATAGAAATGCATCAAAGTGACCGGGTGATGCTTCAATTTGGGATGCGTCAACGGATACCCGACCCTCCTGTTGACTTGGGAGTGTGGCACCTAAAAAGAGTGAACCATCAATGGACACACCAAAACTGGAAGGATTTTGCACCCGATCATCGCCAGATGTGGAAGAACCGTCGCCAGTATGTCCTAAACTTCCCCGTTAGTGACCATGAAATGAAACCTTCTCCTGAGTACATGAGTTGGTATCGTACAGCCACAACCCCTAACCTGTTTCTTGCAGCTCCATTCTATTTGAATGATCCCCGTGCACAGAACTACATCTTGCCACAACAACAACAACCGGAAGAAGAACCACAACAACAACAACAAGAACAACAACAACTCCGGCAACAACAACGACTTCAGCAGCGACAACAACAAAGCCTGCAACACCGCCAACAACAACTCCTACAACAGCAACGACAACAACAACTCCAGGAACAACAACAAATCCAGCAACAACAACAAAATATTTTCAGTACTCCATCCCGTTCCGCACGCAACATCCGCCAATCAAATATGTTCCAATCCCAATCTCAACCATTACAAGGGTATGAAGACCGCCATCCTTCCTCGGACCAATATCAGACCCACTCACAACCATTCGGATTTGCAACATTTGTTGGGTCCTCAAGGGGATTCGGCCAAAACCTAACTCCCGGTTCATCTAGCCTTCATCTTAGTCCCGACGATGGTCCTCATGGTGAATCCTCTCACCGTGGCGCCCCCTCCGGCTACGCAACACCTACAAACCAATTCGGCTTTAACCAAGGTAGTTCTAGTGCTGCGGGATGCTATGAACCGGAGGTCTTTTCCCACCCCACTCCACCACCACGAATAAACACATTTGAGGGAATGGGTAGCCGACTTTACAACAGCGGTTTTCCGGATAATTATGGGGGCGTCGACGAATTCATAGACAGCGATCCACGCGACATCCCAGTACCAGCCCCCGTGACACAAACCCAACAAGAAGCACAAAGGGGCAGGGGTAGGGGTAGAGCTAGGGAAAGAGGCGGTGTCAATATTCGCGGCGGAATCAACGATCGCGGTAAACGTGTCATTACAAGACCAGGTTGCGGAACGGATGGCTATCTTGGTGATGGACGTCATTGATCATGTTGTTGTATTTTTCATTAATCTTTGGTATCGTTTCTGAAATTAATTGTAACCGATGTTTAGTTTTTAAATTATATTGTAATCGATGTTTAGTTCTTAAATTATATTGTAATCGATGTTACAATTTTGATTTTCGTTTTCTGCATTACATTTATAAGGCGAAAAAAATATTTTACAAATTTATTTCTGTAAATATCATAACAAATAAAATAAAAAAAAAATTTAAGTTTAATATATTCAACTAAAATGAATTAAAAAAAAAATGAAAAAAAAAATGAAAAAAAAAAAAGCCCTAGAACTAAGGCGCCAAATGGTTTGGCTTCTAGGGCAAAAACCCTAGACTTATGCGCCATTCCATTTGGCGCAAACATATTGAATTTTAGGGCATGCCAATTCATTTGGCGCATGCACCCAAAATTTACACTTATACGCCATTTCATTTGGCGCATTCAGTATTCTGATATCCCAAACCTAGACACTTTAGTAAATACCCCGAAAACATGGTTTTTTTCGTATTTTTTTTATCAAACCTGGTTATTTAAATTTTTTTTTACCAATTGTAACTCTAGTACTACTGTTTTGTAATTTTCTTTTGTCTTTGGGCCTCTGCCCTTACTATTAGAGAAAAAAACACTTAAAGTAGATAGAAGAAGATTAATATAAGTATAATAGTAATTAATTTTTTTTCCTAATAAAAAGATATAATTGTGACACGATTTATCATTTAAATTTAAATTTTCATAAAATAAAAAATTAAGGGTGTTATTGGAATTTTGCAAGGGATCTGTTTCTTAATTTGACGGATTTACAATAAGCTACAGTCACACAATCTGAATATTCATCTCGACCGTCTCATTGAATTTGAATTGACATACGTTGGAAGAAATAGGTATAGCCAAATGTGAAGAGTAATCGATTAACACTATATATGAATTCTTTTTTTTTCATTCCGTTGCGGGATTAGGGTTTCGTCGTCGCGATCGTAACTGCTTTTCATGTATGGTTTTTGTTTCTGTTTTTCACTCTGTTATAGGGTTAGGGTTTCATCGTCGCAATCGTAACTGTATTTCATGTATGATTTTTTTTATTGTTTTTCACTCTGTTATAGGGTTTCATCGTCGCGATCGTAACTGTATTTCATGTATGATTTTTTTTTATTGTTTTTCACTCTGTTATAGGGTTTCATCGTCGCGATCGTAACTGTATTTCATGTATGATTTTTTTTTTATTGTTTTTCACTCTGTTATAGGGTTAGGGTTTTGTCTTCGCGATTGTAACTGTATTTCATGTGTGATTAACTTTTTTGTTTCTTGTTGAGTGGTTTCAGTAATGGACACCGATAATGGAATACCGAATCAAGGTGATTGGAGAAGTCAATTGCACCCTGGATCACGCCAAAGAATTGTCAATAAAATGTAAGCTTTACTTTTCACTAATTTGATCAGTTTTTTACTGTTAATGCATATCAAAACAGCTATTAAATCTGAATACATGCTCATATGATTTGGAATGCAGGGAGTATTATATAATTAGTTGAACCTCTGTTTTTCTTTTTTGCAGAATGGAAGGTTTAAAAAAGCATGTTCCCGTTTCTGGTCAAGAGGGATTGCTTGAACTTCAGAACATTGCCCAAATGTTTGAAGACAAGAATTTTACTGTTGCAACAAGCCAGGTATATCTCTAATAAGAAGCCACATGGTTATTAAATTATAATTTTAGTATCACAAACTCATACCCTATTTAAGATTGACAATTTTTTGTCGCATTCTCTATTTCAGTCTGACTATCTAAAGAAAATAGCTACGAGGATGCTTGAATTTGAGATTAAATCCCGGGGCACTGTGGTCACCAATATATCATCATCATTAGATATGCTTACATTGGAGACTGAATCCCAGGACACTATGGCCAACAATATAACATCATCTTTGGAGACTGAATCCCAGGACACTATGGCCAACAAAAATGGTGTCTAATTAAATGTCTATCATTTTCCTTTACAATTACATAGAGGAAAGTTTTTATATCTCATCGTTAGAGATCACTTAGAACTAGTCCTTTATGATTTTTATTTCTGCTTGTGAACTGCATGGTTAAAATACCGGAGTATTGGAGATGTTTATGAAGAACGCGGATGAGCCAACATAAATTTTGGATAGTTTGTTCTTACTTACCAACTGCAAATGTTGGATAAGAAAAGGAATCTCATCTTTGATGGTGAATTAAAGCGTTAACTCTCAAACTATTTGATCGCAATTCACTTAGCATTGGTATGCTTCCATTAAAATGAATTTCTTTCTACTAACTCATATCCTTAGACTATTTTATCAAAAAACTTCTTTCCAAGACTTTTCAAGCCTAACTCCAGAAGTGGGCTTACAAGGGATTCTAACATCCTTCACCGACAATAAACATCTCCAAATAGAAATTAAGAAACATAATTCACCTTCAACTTACTTGAAAGTGTAGCCCCTTCAAATGAGACACAAGAAAGTGGTCACTTATCCATATGTATATGGAGTCCATCAACTTCACATGATCAAATAGTTGGTAAGATTGATTCATTCTATAGATTGAGGTGAATGAGTTTCTCAATTTGTCAAATATTTAGCTAGCAAATTATGGTGATTGTACGAACAAACCTACTTCAATAGTTGTCCATATTTTTACACAAATTAAGAAAAGAATATAAAAGTGAGAGAGAATGATGTTTTTACAATAATATCCTTATTATTTATTGAGAATGTTGAAATTTTTATTAATTAAAGGGTATAATTGAAAAAGTATTGAAAATTGAAATGACTAATTTATTTTAGGATATCATTTTATTTCAAATTGATCACTCATTGTGGGACGGATGGAGTACCTAATACACAAAACCTATTTAAATTATATTACTCCTTCTGTCTCAAAGTGGGTGACCAAACACACCATTTCACACCGATTAAGAAAAATATAAGAAGAGAAATAATATTGTTTTACTATAGTACCTTTGTCATGTATTGAGAACGATGAATTTTTTATTAATTAGAGAGTAAAATTGAAAAAAGTGTATTGAAAATTGAAATGATTATTCATTTTAAAATATCATTTTATTTCAAATGAGCCATTTATTGTGAAATGAAAGAGACACGCCCAAAGACATAGGGGTATGAACATTCAATATTCTTAATTTTTATTTCTCATTGAATTAAATTGACTTATCACGTATGTTAGATCGCGATCCATGCACCTATGTTTAGAGCACACAATATAACTATAAATTAACACTTCAAACAGATTCAAGGGATGTGTAGAGGCACATACCATATCTTAGGCATATGGATCCTCTGCTGCCTAATACATTAAGCTATAAATGCTGCCTTAAATCTAATGGTTCCATTAAATAAACAAATGTAATAAAATAGAAGAGAGATAAACATAATTTAGATATAATGGCTATCATTGGTGCTGAATGGAAGCTGAAGAGAAAGTGCTGCAGCCTATCTTATAATGACCGACATTAACAAGACTACAACCTATCTTATCTTTCCAGCATCCTCAACTATTTATACTATTCTGAATTAGACTATAGGCTAAACCGGCCTATAGAAGTGTACAACCTAACTTACCTATTCAATAAGATCGAATTTAGACTTTTTTTTAATAACGTATTTAATTAAGTAGCTCAGATTTAAGCTATTAAAAATGTCTATAAAATCTTATAGATGAATACTTTTAAAAATTATTTTTATAATTTTATTGGAATAACTCTTATTCAATTATCTTCACGGTGTTATTGTACATATACTTTTGTTTTATTTTTAAATATTTTAATAATATTATTGATTTACTGACAAAATAGATTTTTTTTTGAAATAACCAGGTTTTTAAAAAAAGTTACAAAAAAAAATCACATTTTCAAGAAAATTACCTGGATAACCAGGTTTGGGGAGTGTCCTACACGTAGGAGCCACCCCATGGCGCCATTGTCTTAAAATTTGAAGGTATGCGGCACCCCATGGCGCCAATGTGCAAGCCCAAAATGGACTGTCATGTGGGGTGGCGCCAATGTCCAATCCTTTTTAATTTTTTTTTAATAATGTATTTTATATTAAATTTTTAATAAATAATTATAAATACAGAAATATATATTAATGATAAAAAATGCATTACAATTTTTTTAAAAAGGATTACAAATATTCTAATGCCTATTGTCACTGTAAAGGATTGCAATTTTGATGATGTTGATGAATGTTGAATTTGATGAATGGTTGTTGAGCAATTGATGAATTGTTAGAGGTTTATATGAGTGGGTGATGTTGTGATTTGTGTTTAACCTTTAATCTTCCAATTTCATAGTTTTTGTAATGTTAGGGTTTGTGATAGATTTTCATGAAATTGGAATTGAAATCATGTTTTGAATGATTATTATTGATGAAAGATGTTAGCTGGTATTGTTATATCCTTCAAATTGCTGTTTGAGAAGGGTTTGGGGTGATGGAAGTGGGATTATGCAGGCCTGCTTGCTCTGTTATTTTTCTGCATAATCGCGCGTCCGCTAAGCAGAGGCTGTGAAACTGAAAGTTACTATTTTAAGTCTTCCCAAGCCCGCTTTAAGATGGCTTGTTGAAATTGAACTTCATTAAGCCCGCTGGAAGGTCGCTAAGCGGACCCTGCTATATGGAACTTTTTTCAAACTTTGAAATGATGTATCTTTTGATTCATAACTCCTTTTTAATGCCGTTTGAACCTCCGTGAAGCTTAAATCAATGCTATCTAATGATATTGACTTGAATAAATTATTGAGAAATTTTATTGGTTTGTTTTTTCCGATTTAATGATGTTTTGTGAAGATGAATGTTTTGTGTATGTCTATATACTGTAAAGACGTGGATTGAGAAATATTAGAGGATTATTTAATATGAATTACACTTTTGTGTGTGTTGATATACATAAATTGATAATGATGTTGTATGCTATATGTGATTATTTGTACGTCTTGATAGGTATGAGTTGATAACGTTTCCTTGGGATGAATTAACAATAAATATGTTTTCATTAAGAAGTGAATGTGTCGCATTATGATGTTACTCGAATTGTGGAACATGATGAATGTGTGGATGTTGTTGTTAATATGATGAACTTATTGTATTGTCATTAATATGAAGAATTGTTGTGATGGTTATTAATGTGATGAATTTGTTGTTATTGCCATTAATGTGATGAATTTGTTGTTGTTGTTTTAGACCCTATGGTCAATGTTGATTAAGTTGTTCAAGTAGATTAAGTTGTTCAAGTTGGCTATTTTGTGCAAGTGGTTATTGTAACACCCCATATTTTCTAATTTTAATTTAATCGGAAATTAAATTATTATTTGGAATTATTCGGTATTTGGTGGAATCATTTGGAAAGAATTATGAGATGGGCTATTGGGCCAAGTGTGGTGTTAGTAAAGAGGGGGTGCTATGTTAGTAAGCCCTTTTTTAAAATTATAATCTATTTTTATAAAATAAAAAATAGGAGGAAATTGAGAAATAGAGGAGGAAAACCTAAGAGGGAGAGAAGAACTCATGGGCAAAATCTATTTTCGTAACCCTTTGGTAGCCTTCACAAATCATGCCATAACTTTCTGCTCGTAACTCCAAATCAAGTAATTCTTGAAGATTCGGGTTCTAAACGAAATTTCTTTCGATTTGATATATTAATTCGTTTCAGGGAGGTTCTCGATGAGGGAGATAAGCGAGTTTGAAGATTGAGGATTCTTGCTGAAAGTGAAGAAAAGAAGCTTACGGGTTTGATGGAGAAGAAGGGGAAAAGTCCAGATTCTTGACTAAGGTAAAGGGGGACTTATCTAATTAGCATCTATTATCGGTTTAGGGGTTGATAATACTGAATAGATGTAGAATTTGGGTCGATTGAGTCATATGATAGATTTAGGGATTGAGTCAAATTGTATGATGTTTGATCCCTATGTTTGAATCCATGATGTTTGTGTCGTTATGGTCTCAATTGATGCGTAATTTATGTATTATGATGTGTATTTCGTGTTGTATGTGCATTCCATTTCCTTAAGTTCGTACTGGTATGAATTGGGTGAGTTTGGAATGGGTAAAATGTTGTTTTCTGCGATTGGGGGTTTCTGAAAATCGTTAGTTCGCGTCGCGTCCCAGGTTTGGCGCCGCGAACTGCTTGGCAGAAAGCCAGGAAGGTTTGGTTCGCTCAGTTCGCGCCGCGAACACATGTTGCGCCGCAAAGTGCTTGGCAGAGAGCCAAGGAGTTTTGAGACGCTCAGTTCGCGCCGCAAACCTATGTTGGTGCCGCGTGCTGTTAGTGATATACCATTTTTGAAAAGTTTAAAGATGCATAACTTTCAAACTGTTGGTCCGTTTCGTGTGTCGTTTCGAGTTAAACGAACCTTGTGAAATAATCTATTTGATGATTAATTATGTGATTGTGATTGAATGATGCATATATATATATATATATATATATATATAAACATGCTTGATGATAATGATGATGATTATGATGAAATGAGTATTTGATGATGTTACTCATAGACTTGACGATGGTATAAGTATGTTCATGCATGTTTGCATTCATTCATTTTCATTGATGATGTTGTATCCATGATGATGTGTTGGATCAATAAAGGGCATGATTCCCATTGTGTGGAATCTGTGCTGGCAAGGCCGTATCTTGATGATGTTGGATCGGTCATGGGTTATTCCGATTTGATGATGTTGGTACCACATGCATAGTGTCAGTTCATACATATGCATACTTTTATAACATGATTGGATGTATTCCAGTGTTATAATTATTAATGATGTGTTGGTTGATTGTTTTGTGATGATAAAACTTGTATGAATATCTGCTTATGAAACAATTGGGTGAAGGATGCAGCTATGATGTGTTATTGCTTTATAGCCTTATAACATTTTTTAATTATGCTGAGACTCACCCTTACATGATGTCATTTTCAGATTGAGGATAGCGGTTGTTCGACTCGGTGAGGATTAGCTCATGAGTCAGTTATTTAGTTAGCGTCAGGTGTCATGCTCTGATATTTGTAACACTGGGGACGCGATGTTTAGAGTTTATGGTTTATAACTCTGGTTATGTTTTGATGTTTTGAAGGATAAGTTTTATAGATGTTAAACTTAATCCGTATGATTTGATTTCTGTTGTGTTAACATGAAATGTTTTAATTGATGATGAATGCCTCAGTGAATGCATTACATAACTGAACGATGTTTAATTAATCTTTGAATTGTGGCACCCTTATTTTCATGTACTCTGAATAAACTTATTAATTGCTGCGAGGTTCAGAAAGGGGTGTTACAGTTATGTTGGTTGTGTTGTTTATGTTGTTTAAGTTGTATTTGTGGGTGTGCATCATTGAGTCGCATCCATGGCATTGTTTAAGTTGGCCTAAGTGGAAAATGTTCAAGTTAGCCTAAATGGAAATTGTTCAATTTGGCCTAAATGACAATTCTTTAAGTTGGCCTATATGGAAAATATTTAAGTTGGCCCAATGGCAAATGTTTAAGTTGAGAGTTTACTCAAAATGGTACCACATGCATACGCATAACATGAAGTTGCATATTGAGTTGCATTTTAAATTGTTGTGATTATGATGTAAATGTTGTTATGTGTTAATGATAAATTTTTGAATTTGAATATGATGTTATGAATGGATAATAACATAGTTGTTATGGTGAAAGTCGCTTTGTTGATGGTTTGGTTGTGGTAAAAGCTGTAATTGTGTTATTGTTGAGTAGTATATTCAAGGCAAATATTTTTAAATCGTATCCACAGAGATTGGGTGATATTACCGCCGTTCTACAGTTACTACTATTTTAAGTTAGAAAGGTAACAAAGTTGTTTTGTTTTGAATCACTAATTGTTCTAATTAAGACAATTATAATACAATAAACTAAAACTTGTTTCAATAATAAAAGAATGACAAGATTGATTTAGGTTTCACTATTCCTATCTTCTATGTGACTTTAACAACTAAAGTATAACTTCAATGACAATGACAATGTTCTAGTATCCTCTCAACAATGTTTATGTCTAAACAAGGTTGTGAAAGTTAATATATTAATCTTTAGATGATCTCTCACTCTAACTATCAATATATTAATCTTGATTGTTTGATACAAATAGAAAAGTGGCAAATAAATCTATCTCTAGCATTCATTCACTACTTGATAAAATGTTGTAGACCAAGATTTGAAATATATTTCTCAATCATAAATCAAATCTAAATATAAAGATAAAACAACAACGTTCATCCATTTCAATACTAAAGAAGTTCATGCAAAGTGTTAGAGCAAATACATAGTTAACAAGGATAGCTACTACCTCCAATCTTGTCAAAGTGGGATTTAGCTACTCATCACCATGGTTGACAGCAAAAGAGATGGAGAAGAAATTATGTGTGTCAATCTCTCACAAAGGTGCAAGCTTTTCTCTCCAAAACCCTAGTCTCAATGTGTGGTTTACAATGAATAGAATAATAGCCTCTTGATTCTCTTTTTTCTTTATCTAAATTAGCCCCCAAAATTCGTACTAACTGTTCACATTCAAAAGATAAAAACCTCATGACAAGTGGAAGACCAACAAAAAAGAGAAGTTCTGATTCGCAGCGTTTGTGGCGCCAAGAGTGTTTGCGGCGCAAACTCTTCAATTTCTGCCACATCAGAATCCAACCAAGAATTAAGAGCTGTTGGGATTTTTGCAGTTTGCGGCGCCAAGAATGTTTGCGGGGCAAACTGGCCTCATCAACACTTCTTTTGCTATTCCAAGTCTTCAAGTGATTCCTCTTTGCTTCCATGATCTTCAATCCTAAAAAATGCTACAAAACTAACAAAATGTGAAATAACAATTCAAATGAACTAAAAATGAACAAAATTGAAAAATTATTGAATTGTATGAATAAAAGTGTGATTATTAAGTAAAAAGTGGGTAAAGGGACCAAAAACAATATATGAAAATTAATATTATTTGGTCCCTAACAGTTATAAGTTGTGAAGTTGTAATAATTGTTGTTTGAAGTGGTGAAATTATGTATGATCTATATCTCCTATATTATTTATCATGCTGTAATACGGTGAACTGACTTTTATTGAAATGTCGTGGTTAAGCATGAGTCGCCACCGACTTTTATTTTATCCAATTGGAAAGGCAAAAAGAATAGGAAAGACCTTTGAAAGATTTTGAGTTCGGGGGGTAGGTTATACAAAGGGAAGGTGTAAGGCACCCTTTGCATCCATGGTTATCCATGGGCTCTTAATTGCTTAGCTCACTTGTTTGTTTGAATTTGAAAGAGTGTCGTGTGTGAATAGTAAAAATTTCGTTAAGGACTTTAGCTTGTAAATAAGCATAGCCTTGTTTTGAAATTGTTTTGAAATAGGAGGTGTGAAAAGTATTTGATTTTTGAATTGATTGTGAGCAAGCAATTAATAACTACCTACCCTAAATTCGTCTTTCTTGTTCTTTAAGTCTTTCGGGCGAAAGGGTCTATCCGTACCATGCGAGGGCAGGAAGTCTTTCAATTGGATGTAAGGGTCATCGAGAGTATCGTTCACCATAAGACTGTCCCTACCATGAAGAGGGCAGGTAGTCTAAGGGAAGGACGTAATAGTCATTAAGGCAACAATAAGGTTACCTTAGCAATCGAAGGGACTATCACCATTTAATCGAGGGACGAGATCATATTTATCGTAGGCAACTCGAAGGGACTATGATCCTTTATTGGAGGGGCATGGTGATTTGGAATCGTAGGCAGCAAGCTAAGGTATCCCTATATCCGAGGGACTTGACTATTTTTTGATCGAGAAGGCAGCATAAGAGTGGTTACCTTAAAGGTGAGTGTGTGCACCAATTACGTGAGTTCAGTTCGAATATTTATCTTTGTAGTTTATGAGTTATGTTCAATTATTAGTTGTCACTCCCTACTTTACTAACCACGCAGTTTAATAGTATACAAAAATTTAAAACAGTTTAATGGTCCTACATTATTACAATAAACACCTGTGAATGCGGGAAAATAAAGGCAGGAAAATAAACCTACTTAAACTATTACATCCTGTGAGCAGTTACATAATATGGCAAAAACTTGTGTGGAAACCACAAGAAATAATTAATTAGATGATATACATGATAAAAAGGAGGTATAAAAAGGCAGAAATAAAAAGGCAAAATTCAAAATAAAGGCACGCGACAATCATAGAGTATGAGATGAGAGGAGAAATTCGCAAATGAATTAAGTTAGAAAATTCAGGGTTAACAAACCTAAACCTCTGAAGGCTAAAAAGCTAATGGGTAAAATAAATCTACAGGCTAAAAAACCTAAACCTATGGCTTTTGAAACTTGAAGGTAATTACTGAGACTAATTTCATTAAATTAATTAAACTAAATTAAAATTATGAAAAATGTTAATTGATTAAAACCCTAAATTCTAAATAAAATTAGCCTAAATTATTTAATTTAAATATTAAATTCAAAATTATCTAATTAAACCTAAGTTAATTATCTAAATGTTAATCCTAAATTAATTAAAATTATTTGACCTAAAATTAATTAACCTAATTGAGTTAATTATTTAATTTAATTATAAAAAAACTATTGGTTTAATTAAAAAAAACTTTGGTTAAAAAACTAAAAAACAAATAAAGGTTTTTTAAGAAACAACAAAATAATAATAAAAAAAACCTGGCTGAGGGCGCTGGAATCTGGTGCGTGAAGAGCTCCTGAGGGTCCATGGTGGACGTGCGTTTTTGGAGCGTTGGATCGAAATTTGGGTGAGATCAAATGGCTGAAGGCGAGGGTGCTCCATAAGCGCGTATGACTGGCTGCGCTGGATTCCCTCAAAACCTGTAGGTCAATGAAAATAAAATTATAATTAGAGACCCAGCCAGGGATCGAACCTGGGTCAAAAAGGTTGCAAGGAACGCGTTTGCCATTTGTACTGATTGACTTTACTGTTAAAAGGACGGAAACAAATAAATAAAAAAACAAAGTGTGCGAATAAGTGACTTATCCAGCGTGGGACCCTTGCTCTCTCTCGTTCAGCCAATCAGAAACACAAGCAAATCAAGAATGGTTGACCCTCCAATCGTGGCCTCCCACGCGTAGTCAAAGAGTCCTAGCTCCTGTTCATCGTCTCTCCCAAATATTTAGCTACGGTCTTACTTCCACTTTACCACGGTTTCTGCAAAGAATTTTCGCAGCTATTCCTGGAAAATTAAAACTCACTAAAACACGTTTAAGCAAACTCAAAAACTGCCCAGATCCATTAATTAGATCGAGGCAAGTCCACTGGTGCTATTATTTGGCCGTGGGGGCGCTTATATTATGAAACCCGAACCACACAAGCTCCATGCCCTAGCCATGGTAGCTTGCGATTTAGCCGTCCAAACCCATGGGTGCTGGCCCTGTTCTTCACTAAAATATCTCATAAACTCAAAACAAACATCCAATCACGTTAAAACATAGTAGTATGCGACATACGAAATTCAAGAAAATTTTTGTGAAAACATGAACCATGTAGTACCGTTTTTAGATGCCTTTTGACTTAACCATGGATACAAGCTTACACTTTATCACCTTAGGAACGTAATTGGATGGATCAAAACCATTGAAACTGTTTGAAGGAGGCCTGCGAAATTTACACCATTCTTTGATATTTTGAACTTTAGAACCCTAGCCTCCCTCTCTCCTTTTTTCGTCCCCTCAATGCTGACTGAATATGTGTATATATATGTAAGAGAATTAGGTCAATGGTTTAGGAAATATGTCATGTAATTGGAGGAAAGAGTTTGATTGAAAATTTGGATGATTTCTTTCTAATTTTGCACTCAATTTTCCCTAAACCAAATGCCACGAATTTCCTTGATTAATGTGATATATTTGACAATTAATTGAATCAATTCTGAAGCCAAATCAAGTCTTCTATTATTTTTATAATTTTATTAAATTATGATTTTAATGAATAAAATCTATAAAATAATAAATAAAAATAATAAAAATGTATGAGATATATCCTATGGTCGTGGATGGGCTTAAGATGATATTAGAACCAAAAGAAATCAAGCCTATTTAGAAGAAAAATCATTTTGGACCATATTTCTCTTTGTACGCCTCTTGAAAATAGGTGAGCTTGTGCATCTTGCCATTTCCTCATTTTTCAACATTTTTTTAATTTATTGGACATTCTAGAAACCTTGAGGAGTCTTCTAACCAATGTCTTTGGTCTCATGTCAAAATAATTTTCCATGCTCCTTGTGTGTCCTTTTGAAAAAAATGACTTTTCGCGGTCCTTTAGGAGGACCTGTAATGTATTGGCTCATATCTCTCAAATGGTGTAATTCTTGACTTTGGGCCCAACATCAAAGTTGTAGAGAATCAAATTTCCTTGAGAATGAGCTTTGATTGGGGAATTTGAGAGAAAGTATGAGAGAGATATGACTGGTCAAAGTTCCGTTGACTTTCACCTAAAAACCCTAATTTAGCAACTTAGGTTTTTTGATGATTTTAGAGCATTTTCCTGATGAATCATGATCTACCTTTGATCAAATGATGGATGATACTTCATAATGAGGATGTTGATTAAAAATCAGAAGTTTTGACTGTGGTTTGACCATAGTTTGACTTTTAGGTTGACTAGTCGACTATTGATCGTTTAGGCCTTTTGAATGAGCAATCTTTTGAATCAGAGCTTGAAAATTGGAATGAGGTTACTTTCAATCATATGAGAGATCATGGAACCCACTTGAGGTATCAGAAGTTCAAATTTCTTGATTAAGTAAGAAACCCTAATTTAGAGGTTGTTGTTTAGGAGAGAGACTGCATGCTTCTTTCTTGTATGTCTTTGAGCATTTGAAAGTCAGATGGATTGAAATATGAATGAATATGTTGGGCAAGTTTTGGGGTATGACAGCTGCCCCTGTTCAATCTTCTTATACCTGAAGATGTAGATTGGCTTGCGTGCCTGTCGAAATCTGAAGGTAGAAGAGGATTGAACACTAGAATACCAAGAAATATGCCCTTGCCGATCGTGAAGGGACTTTTTGGAGACAGGCTCGAAGATGCCGTCCAAGTGTTGGAAAAGATATATGAGACGGGCTTAAAGATGCCATCTGATAGATGCCATATGGATGTTGGGAGTGTGAAGTGAATTGATTGTAGTGACTCTATTGTCATGACTCCATTGTCGTATTGTCTTGATTCGATTGTTATGATCGTTTCTGAACTGAATACCGGGATTTAAATATGTGACTCTATTGTCGTGATTCCATTGACTTCTTTGTCGTGACTCCATTGTCTTGATTCTATTATGGTGACTCAGTCGCGATTTCATCTTCGTGACTCAGTTGTCGTGATTCCATTATCGTGACTCTATTGTCTTGATTCTATTACCGTGACTCAATTGTCGGGATTCTTGGATCGTGTTTATACCGTTCGTGAGGATAGAATTATACCCTTGAAGGTTGATCGTTACGGAACCGTCCGAGGTTACCACTTTTAGATTTTGAAAGTTGATTGTTTAAGGAACCGTCTGAGGTATCGACTTAAATCTGCAGGTAGATTGTTTAAGGAACCGTCCGAGGTATCGACTTAAATCTGAGGGTAGATTGTACAAGGAACCGTCTGAGGTATCGACTTTAAATTTGAAGGTAGATCATTAAGGAACCGTCCAAGGTATCGACTTAGATCCAAAGGTAGATCATTAAGGAATCGTCCAAGGTATCGACTTAGATCCGAAGGTAGATCATTAAGGAACCGTCCAAGGTATCGACTTAGATCCAAAGGCAGATCATTAAGGAACCGTTCAAGGTATCGACTTAGATCCAAAGGTAGATCATTAAGGAACCGTCTAAGGTATCGACTTAGATCCAATGGTAGATCATTAAGGAACCGTCAAAGGTATTGACTTAGATCCGAAGGTAGATCATTAAGGAACCGTCAAAGGTATTGACTTAGATCTGAAAGGTTTTGAAGTTGTTTATTTGACTGCAGCTGTAACCTGAAAAAAAAAACAAAGTTAGTTTTTTATGCCATGTCATGATGCATGTAATGAGAACCTTGCATGTTATGTACGCATTTGTCGCGATGCATTATGTATTATGTATTAACATGTATGTAATTGTATGAATATGTTTATGATTTATGACGTATGACTATGATATATGCTATTTGACACATCTTGATCGAGACAGTGGATTTCCATGTCATTGTAATTTTGATGTTTGATCTTATCTTGAGGATGCTCGGCTGGGGATTTAGGATTTCTACTTGAGGATAACCAGTAACTTGATGTACCCTGATTGGGGATTAGAGATATTAATACACCATGTTGGAGAAGAGCAAAGTTTTGGAGAGCCGGTAGTGTTGAAGATGCAAACTCTGTTGGGGAGTCATGTCTTTGTCGGGACGAGTATGTTTGAAGATATCTTCTTGAGAATTGCTCTGTGGGGATATGATCTCGTGAAATCAGAGCTGTGGGAAGGCATGGATGCCTTTAACATTTCCCCCGGTGTTATAGTAACTACCATTCCTGGATTTGATTAGGACACACCGCTGAGTATTGATCAAGATGTCAAACTGGACTTGCATAGATTTGCCCCTGCTAGTGGGAACTTTTGAAAAGATTCGCCTCGCGAGGACCTTATGAGATATGCGCTATGGGCGACGTGCCCCTAGTAGTCATAGGCCCAAGACAATGTCCCATGTTGACTGGAAATGGATTCAGATTTACTTGGATGCGTGCCCCTGATTGTTTTTGGCATCTTTGAGAGATTCTCAAAATCTTGACTTGATTGCCCCAGATTGATTGGGCAAAACGTGCCATGCCCCTTGTATACATAGGAGACATTGCTTCTTGGAGTAATCTTGTCTGTCGGGATAACTTCCAGTCATTATTTGTACCCTGTGCAAATTCTTTCGGTTGCTAACATTTGAAATTATGTAGCAGAATATGTTTAATAATGAATTCATGAGATGCAATGCATACGTTTGTCTTGAGTTTTTTTTTGAAAAAACATTAAAGCAAGAGATGTAAAGTCATGATATTTGTAAAAACATGCTATTTTTGTAGAAGCGAAATGTCGACTCAGCATTTTAGTATACCTTAAGGAGTCAGGATACCCTTTTGGTGACAATATGCTTTCGAACTAACCATGCTTCAATTGGGACTTTCAAGGGTTGTAACGTGGCTTGGTTCAAGGTTTAAGAAACAAAGGATAAAGGCTCAAAGTTTATTTGTACCCCCCCCTCTTCGTGATGATCTTCAGTCCTAAGTTCAGTTAATTCAACTTATGCATTCAGGTTCCAAGAGACTTTTCGATTTGCACCTTTGATAATGATAATGGTTCACAAGCAAAGAGAACTTTTGAGATGGCAGTCACTTCTTCCTTTTGGTAGTCACAATATTGTGTTGTTCAGGAATTTATTGACTTCTCTTTTTTCCTCTTTTTGATATCCCTAACTTTTGCCTGAACTGTCTATTTTGAGCTTACAGTCAGCGGGATGCCTTGATTTTTTGCCTAAGTCTTCTTTTTTTTTTTTTTTTTTGATTTTTTGACTTAGCAGGCTTTTCTTTGTATGTATGTTTTTCATCATTTTTTGAAAGATATTGACTGCCTTACTTAATGATTGATGAACCATCATTGGCTTTTGATTGACATCTCCAACACTTCTTTGATGTGTGCGGATGAACGCTTGTGATTGAAACCTTTGTTGAAAGGTGTACAGAATGATTCTCTTAAAATAGAATGCACAGCCAAATTAACTGAGGACTACCCTGCCCCAGGTTATGATCAAGGGTTTTAATTAGTACAAGAAAGAAACTTCTACTTCTTAGGCTCAAAGGGGTTGGCAAGGGATTAACATCCTTATATCTCCACTGTTTAGGAATTGAAACAATGTATGTACATCGTCAGCATAGTCCGCTCAAAAGCATACTGTATGAGGTTGCGGTATCATTTTCGTCATTCTCCCTCAAAAGGTCTACAACTTTAGCAGGAGTTGAGTATTATAAAACATATGCAAAGTAAAGATGCAGTTTAGATTAGGGGTGGCAAAACGGGCCAGACCCGTCGGGTCGGCCTGTTTGACCCGTCATTTTAGGCGGGTTGGACTGAGGTTTTTGGCTCGGTACCTTAAGTTGGCCCGCCCCGCCTAACCCGCTTAAAAAATCGGGCCGAGACGGGGCGGGGCGGGTTTTGCCCGTGGGCTTTTTGTTAAAAAAAATATTTTTTATTTAAAATTAAAATAACTTTAACTATAAAAACAACACTCTTCTTTTAGAATTATATTGATTGAATTGTATTCTAAATTATTATACATACAAATTGAATTATAATTGTAACGTTCTTTCTATAACTTTCTAATACATGTGTTGATTGGAATAGCTTGAAATAAAAGAACCGTTGTATAACATGCATAATTATTAAGTTGTTAATACATTAGCTCACATGTTTATTTTAGAAATAGATGTTGATTTTAAGAAAAAGAGGGATTTGATGAGTCTATAAGTGTGACAAATTTTGGATTTAACTATTAATGAATCGCTTAATATAAAATTTTATATGAAGTAATTAGTGAGAAAGTTAGGTGTTGATATTTTATGCACCGTGATGTATTACGCGGTGTAATTGTTATCACTGTTTGTTTTATGTAAATTCTTAATTGCGTTTTTTAGTAGTTAGTTTTTAAATAGGATTAAAGTGATATGTATTATTTATTTATTTATTTATTTTAATACGTTTTTTTTATCGTGGTTGAGTTTATTTCGTTATTTTTTTTGTTATAATTGATCTTTATTTGTTTTATCTTTTGAACTGTTTGGACTTAAGATATGTTGAAGTTCTATTATGCGTTTTTTTAAAAAATATTTTATCGACCTTTGTGGTTATAATTAATTTTTTTTGTAAATTATGTAGTAAATCAAATTGTAAAATAAAAAAATAAATAAAAATTGGCGGGCCGGCCCGCCAACCCGCCAACTCGTTAGTAAACGGGGCGGGCATGACTTTTGAGCTCGGACACCTAAGTAGGCCCGCCCCTCCCCACCCCGCTTTTGGACGGGCTTAAATGGGGCGGTCCTAAACGGGGCGGGCCGCCCGCTTTGCCACCCCTAGTTTAGATGAGTGATAGCGAAATAATTTATTCAAGACAAACATATGCAATGCACTGATGATGATTATTAAGACAAATAATGTCTGTCATAAGTCTAATGTTTAAACAAACAGAAAATAAATATGCAAATGAAAGTAGATCTAATGATCCAAAAGTTCGTCCGTCTAGACGTCATTTAGTCTAGTCATGACTGGGCATAGGAGCGGTGATCACCACAGGAGTTTTCAGGAAGGTTGAATTCGGTTTCCCCGTCATCGATCAGATCTTGAATCTTATTCTTCAATGTCCAGCAATTGTTTGTGTGATGTCCATGACTGTTGGAATGGTATGCGCAGTTCGCATTGAGTTGATAACCAGTAGCGGAAGTGCTAGGATTCTTAGGAGTATCCCTCAGAGTACTCAATTCGATCTTCAACAGATGGTGTAATGCTTGAGCCAGCGATATATTGATCCTAATGGATTGACGCTTAGGTACGTCTGGCTTTCTTCGTTGTTGTAGAACTGCTTCAACAGATAGGTTGCGCTCATTATGACCTTTCTGGTTGTACATAGCATTAGCCATATGAGGCTTCTCAGGTGATTCGAAGTCAATGATCTTGTCGTCTATTAAGTCTTGAATCCCATGCTCCGATGATCCACAATCTTCAGTATCATGGCTAGTAATGTTCGAATGATAAGCGCATCTTGCATTGTATTTGTTCTCAGGAGCAGGATTGACAGAAATTAAATACGGAGGCAATAGAGTTATCAAGCTCCGACTGAGCAATTGTTGTAGAACTTGAGACAGCGGCATGTGCCACAGAATAAACTTTGTTGCGTATGCTGATCCTTTTTCTTTTAGGTTAACAAGGTTTTTCAACTCGTCTTGCCCCTTGGCTAAGTTCAGAATCAAAACTTGGAACCGAATATTCTGAGCCTGAAGATTTTTTTACTGGTTGCTCGAAATCCATTTGTGCCGAAATAAACAGCGAGAGGGAACGGTAAACCTATTGCGGAAACCTGTTATGCAATGTTTATGAATGTAGATGCAATGTTCCAGGACCATTAGGAAATTTATTTTGCGACATTAGGAAATGACTGGTCACCGCTTCGTCTTTTGTCTTTGAATGTCCTTCTTTGAGAATCAAGCTCACCATACCGAGTGGGTCATCGCCTCTGATTCGGGAACTTCTGAATTTGAAGGTACATGGCTAGAGGAAAGTAAATCCTCTTGCCCCTTGATAGGTACAACGTCTCTGAAATGGAAGGTATGTGGCGAGAGGAAACTAAATCCTCTTGCCCCTTGATAAGAGTTCAGTCCTTGATAAGAGCACCTGAAATTACGCGCCCTAAATTCCTAAGATCCTTGAAAGGGTTAGTTAAATCATGTTATGCTTATGATGTCATGATGTCATGATGTTATATAATGCATCAGGCAAGGCGTAAGCTAGTAAGGACGAGTGAGTCCCACAAGAAAAACCTGCGAGAAAACCAAAGGGTTAGCAGCAAGCACAGACAAGTAACACAAGTGTCCTTAGGTTTAAAGGCTTGCGTTAAGTTCGTAGGTAAGTACCCTCCCCACTGAAGTTAAGTTGGATCAACCTGTCCTAGAATAGTAACCGGGTTCTATGGTGCTCATATCCCTGATCTTTCTCGCGGGCATTTTCTTAACATGGCACTCGATCGGCCAGCCAAAAACATCCCTAGAGTCCAATCTCAATGAGTGTAGCATCGAGTATCAACCGACTTCAGTCAAGAATCCAAAGCCAGCTATCTCGCTACTTCCTATAGGCCAAAGTCAAGTTCAACTAGGGTTCTAAGGGCGAATTAGTGCTTATGACACCACGCGGTAGCCAAATGTCTCCTCGATCATATTCAAGGGCCATCAGGACAAACCAAAGCGTCACACTAACGGTGGCCACCAGTTCAACCATAACGATACATGTCGTACAGCCTTCCTGGTCTAATGTCACATACCTAAGGTACACTAGATCCGGGTGTAGGATCTTTCACACAGCAGAATACCCAAAACAGCCTTTAAAGATAAAGCAAACAAGTCAAACAAATTTAATGTGATCCTAGCTCTAAGGTAACCCCTCTTTTATTCAAATCATCCCCAACAGAGTCGCCAGTTCTGTAATACGGTAAACTGACTTTTATTGAAATGTGGCGGTTAAGCATGAGTCGCCACCGACTTTTATTTTATCCAATTGGAAAGGCAAAAAGAACAGGAAAGACCTTTGAAAGATTTTGAGTTCGGGGGGTAGGTTATAAAAAGGGAAGGTGTAAGGCACCCTTTGCATCCATGGTTATCCATGTGCTCTTAATTGCTTAGCTCACTTGTTTGTTTGAATTTGAAAGAGTGTCGTGTGTGAATAGTAAAAATTTCGTTAAGGACTTTAGCTTGTAAAGAAGCATAGCCTTGTTTTGAAATTGTTTTGAAATAGGAGGTGTGAAAAGTATTTGATTTTTGAATTGATTGTGAGCAAGCAATTAATAACTACCTACCCTAAATTCGTCTTTCTTGTTCTTTAAGTCTTTCGGGCGAAAGGGTCTATCCGTACCATGCGAGGGCAGAAAGTCTTTCAATTGGATGTAAGGGTCATCGAGAGTATCGTTCACCATAAGACTGTCCCTACCATGAAGAGGGCAGGTAGTCTAAGGGAAGGACGTAATAGTCATTAAGGCAACAGTAAGGATACCTAAGCAATCGAAGGGACTATCACCATTTAATCGAGGGACGAGATCATATTTATCGTAGGCAACTCGAAGGGACTATGATCCTTTATTGGAGGGGCATGGTGATTTGGAATCGTAGGCAGCAAGCTAAGGTATCCCTATATCCGAGGGACTTGACTATTTTTTGATCGAGAAGGCAGCGTAAGAGTGGTTACCTTAAAGGTGAGTGTATGCACCAATTACGTGAGTTCAGTTCGAATATTTATCTTTGTAGTTTATGAGTTATGTTCAATTATTAGTTGTCACACCCTACTTTACTAACCACGCAGTTTAATAGTATACAAAAATTTAAAACAGTTTAATGGTCCTACATTATTACAATAAACACCTGTGAATGCGGGAAAATAAAGGCAGGAAAATAAACCTACTTAAACTATTACATCCTGTGAGCAGTTACATAATATGGCAAAAACTTGTGTGGAAACCACAAGAAATAATTAATTAGATGATAAACATGATAAAAAGGAGGTATAAAAAGGCAGAAATAAAAAGGCAAAATTCAAAATAAAGGCACGCGACAATCATAGAGTATGGGATGAGAGGAGAAATTCGCAAATGAATTAAGTTAGAAAAATCAGGGTTAACAAACCTAAAGCTCTGAAGGCTAAAAAGCTAATGGGTAAAATAAATCTACAGGCTAAAAAACCTAAACCTATGGCTTTTGAAACTTGAAGGTAATTACTGAGACTAATTTCATTAAATTAATTAAACTAAATTAAAATTATGAAAAATGTTAATTGATTAAAACCCTAAATTCTAAATAAAATTAGCCTAAATTATTTAATTTAAATATTAAATTCAAAATTATCTAATTAAACTTAAGTTAATTATCTAAATGTTAATCCTAAATTAATTAAAATTATTTGACCTAAAATTTATTAACCTAATTGAGTTAATTATTTAATTTAATTATAAAAAAACTATTGGTTTAATTAAAAAAAACTTTGGTTAAAAAACAAAAAAACAAATAAAGGTTTTTTAAGAAACAACAAAATAATAATAAAAAAAAACCTGGCTGAGGGCGCTGGAATCTGGTGCGTGAAGAGCTCCTGAGGGTCCATGGTGGACGTGCGTTTTTGGAGCGTTGGATCGAAATTTGGGTGAGATCAAATGGCTGAAGGTGAGGGTGCTCCATAAGCGCGTATGACTGGCTGCGCTGGATTCCCTCAAAACCTGTAGGTCAATGAAAATAAAATTATAATTAGAGACCCTGCCAGGGATCGAAACTGGGTCAAGCAGGTTGCAAGGAACGCGTTTGCCATTTGTACTAATTGACTTTAATGTTAAAAGGACGGAAACAAATAAATAAAAAAACAAAGTGTGCGAATAAGTGACTTATCCAGCGTGGGACCCTTGCTCTCTCTCGTTTAGCCAATCAGAAACGCAAGCAAATCAAGAATGGTTGACCCTCCAACCGTGGCCTCCCACGCGTAGTCAAAGAGTCCTAGCTCCTGTTCATCGTCTCTCCCAAATATTTAGCTACGGTCTTACTTCCAATTTACCACGGTTTCTGCAAAGAATTTTCGCAGCTATTCCTGGCAAATTAAAACTCAATAAAACACGTTTAAGCAAACTCAAAAACTGCCCAGATCCATTAATTAGATCGAGGCAAGTCAACTGGTGCTATTATTTGACCGTGGGGGCGCTTATATTATGAAACCCGAACCACACAAGCTCCATGCCCTAGCCATGGTAGCTTGCGATTTAGCCGTCCAAACCCATGGGTGCTGGCCCTGTTCTTCACTAAAATATCTCATAAACTCAAAACAAACATTCAATCACGTTAAAACATAGTAGTATGCGACATTCGAAATTCAACAAAATTTTTGTGAAAACATGAACCATGTAGTACCGTTTTTAGATGCCTTTTGACTTAACCATGGATACAAGCTTACACTTTATCACCTTAGGAACGTAATAGGATGGATCAAAACCATTGAAACTGTTTGAAGGAGGCCTACGAAATTTACACCATTCTTTGATATTTTGAACTTTAGAACCCTAGCCTCCCTCTCTCCTTTTTTTCGTCCCCTCAATGCTGAATGAATATGTGTATATATATGTAAGAGAATTAGGTCAATGGTTTAGGAAATATGTCATGTAATTGGAGAAAGGAGTTTGATTGAAAATTTGGATGATTTCTTTCTAATTTTGCACTCAATTTTTCCTAAACCAAATGCCATGAATTTCCTTGATTAATGTGATATATTTGACAATTAATTGAATCAATTCTGAAGCCAAATCAAATCTTCTATTATTTTTATAATTTTATTAAATTATGATTTTAATGAATAAAATCTATAAAATAATAAATAAAAATAATAAAAATGTATGAGATATATCCTATGGTCGTGGATGGGCTTAAGAAGTTCAAATTTCTTGATTAAGTCAGAAACCCTAATTTAGAGGTTGTTGTTTAGGAGAGAGACTGCATGCTTCTTTCTTGTATGTCTTTGAGCATTTGAAAGTCAGATGGATTGAAATATGAATGAATAAGTTGGGCAAATTTTGGGGTATGAGACATGCATTCCTTTATATTGTAAGATATCTCACCCCTTTTCTGATGTTTTCCCTACCATGGGAAATGGGCAGGTACTCAAGTATATATGTGGAAGTTTGTAGCTTCATCGTGTTCACTTGGTGTGTTGCTCTGATACGTAGCACTCGGGGGGATGTTTATTTTGTTGTTTCATGTAGTTAATATATAAGTTGTTGAGTTCTAAGTTGAATAATGAGAAGTACTACGATGTTTTAAAGTTGTTTCTGATTGAATAAAGATGATTTGTTTTTAAAGTCGAATGGAATGTTATGATTATGCTGCATATTAAATAAAAGTTGGTTTGTTCTTAGAGATGATATAAGTCGTTTGTAATCCTCTAAGATTAAAGTGTTGCATATCTGATTATGTGTTGTTTATATGAAGTGAATGTGATATCCTAAATGTTTACTGATAGTTTTTAAAACACTCTGATTTTCGCTAATAATTGCGGGGTAGATTTGGGGTGTTACAACGCGCATCCATAGAATGTGCAAGTGTCGTTTTTTGCGTTCTTGCAGAGATATTGATACAACATGGCCAATACGACAGACTCCCAACTATATTTTCTAATTTTATTGATATTGTCAAATAAACTTAAATAAAAAAATTGACAATGTTACTTGTCGACTATGGAAAAAAGAGGTTACGAAACATTATCCTAAGGTAAACCTTAGTTTTACGGAAAATTTGTTTCTCAGTTGAGTTCTCGTCTAACTCAATCTCCTTATAATACTCTTTAAGGGTATTAAGATTGATACCTTGACCCCTCGACTTCTAGTCCGTCACAATCATGTCATGGCCCAACACCCTCTCAGATAGCTCATTCGCATGTTGAACACTTCCATTAACAGCCTTCCCATCAATGGGCAGACCAAGCAACATGTAGACATCCTCCAGAGTTATTATACACTCACATGTTGGAAGATGGAATGTGTAGGTTTCAGACCTCCATCGCTCTAATAATGAAAGGATGAATTTTGGATCGATGGTGTTGTTGGAAATTTTGATAACATGTTCGAAACTACATGCTTCCAGATACAGAACTACCCTCTCGTCAGGAGAGACATAATTGTGAGTGCGACAATGAAATCGTGAAACATCCTGAAAAACACATATAAAAAAATTAATATGGACATCATATAAGTATAAATGTTAAGAAGAAAAATGTATGAACTTACAAATGTCTGAAGGTTCACCCTAGTTCCTCTGTGCCTTTCACCCATGTGTAGAAGTTAAAACATCTTTACAAACTCAGAAACTTGCTTGAAAAGTTTAAGTGTTTGTGAAGAAGTGAGATGAAGTGTATGGTGAAAAACTAAAGTGAATGATGAAGTATTTATAGAAGGGATGGTGGATGCGGAAGTCTTTTGCATGATTACCAAGTGGCGAGACATATATGAAAGCTATAATCTAGGTGTGCATGCATTCAGATATAGTTGTTGACTGCAGGATAGGCGTGCATGCATACAAATATAGGTGTTGACTGCAGGTATAGGCGTGCATACATACAAATATAGGTGTTGACTGTAGGTATAAGTTCACATGCATGCTAGATAGACAATATGGTGCAGAGATAGACTGTAGATTGCAGAACAGGCGTGTAGAATATACTGCATGTGGGTACCACGTAGTACACAATGATGCCACTCCATGGCACACACTCCCAAAAAAGTACATTGGTGTCACCCCATGTGGCGCCTTCCAAGAAGATGAAATTTTGAACATTCATCCTTTATGGTTTGCTTACACTTACACGTCTGTCTGATTGAACAAGGCCGGATGTGTTGTCCGGTATATGCAACTTAGCATGTCAGTGTCTGGTTAAGTCGACTGTACAACTCCATGCATAACTCCCATCAACAGTAAATGCCATGTGACGGTACATGCATGCATCCCATCAGATATTTTCGCATGTGAGTGTACAGTACACATAAATCAGATAATTTTGTGTTACACTTCAGACTTGCTTCGTCTACATAAAGGAAAGAACTTATGTCAAAAGTCAAACATCTGATTACGCAATCAGCAATGGCCTCTATACAATACATAGTGAATGCTCATCTAAGTGATGAGACTTACGTTTGTGAAGATGCTGGTTTTCTGTTTAGAATCATAGATATTACACGATTCTCTTTAAACAGAAAAGCAAATTTTAGTTACTTCAAAAAGAGATTGGAGGCGAAGCTTGCACGGGTTAAGGTATTCCAAATTTTCTACAAATATCCATTTTTTCGTGCGAACAACCAGGTCAAGTTTTCCCAAGTTGAGGTCCAGGATAATGAGGACTTGTAGAATATGTTTGCCAGTCATGAGCATTATGGTTACGGTTCCATATAGTTGTATGTAACCTTAAAAGAAATGCAACCATCACAGTTGGTGGAGTCACAAGTCATTGATCCACTGGTTGACGAGCAAGCAGAGGTCTACATCGTAGACGAGGAATAAAAAGCATCAGAGTTAGAAGTTGACGACATGGTCAATGAGGAATCTAAAGACGACAAAGAAGTTATTGTGCCACCACATCACGTGTACACGCCCCCTGCACCCATGAGTAACTTGAACTTTGATGGGGATGAACCATCATCTGATATTTTCTATGATTCGTACACACAATCCATTCACATGGCACAAAATTTTGATTTTATAGTTAATCTTACCAACGTGGAGAGGTACAAAATTATGTGTAGAAACCCTGAATGTGGATTCAGGCTGGCTGCATAATACAGGAAGAGAAGTGATTCCTGGGTGATAGGATCTATTTCCCAAGAACACATATGCATTAACACAAATCTATCCCAAGATCATCGAAAGCTAAGTTATGATATTATATGTTAAGAAATATTACCTTTTGTGAGCAACGATCTGTCATTAAAGGTGAAAACGATAATCTCTCATGTTGTTGCGACTTATAATTATACTTCATTGTATAGAAAGGCGTGGATGGCAAAAACCAAAGCATTTGAAATTGTGTATGTCAACTGGGAGTATTCGTACAAACAACTTCCACGTTTCTTGACTGCGCTCCAAACTTATGATCCCGAAACCGTTTCTATTTTAGAGACACTGCCGACGCATTCTCCCGAAGGAACGTGTGTTCAAGGAAATGGGATATTTCATAGACTTTTCTAGGCTTTCCGACCTTGCATTATAGGATTTGCGTATTGCAAACCAGTTCTTCAAATAGATGGAACTTGGTTGTATGGTAAATACAAGGGAACCTTGTTGATGGCTATTGCCCAAGATGGCAACAATAATATTTTCAAGTTGAGTTCGCTCTTGTGGAAGGTGAAACTGCTGGGGGGTTGGAGTTTCTTTCTCAGAAATCTCTAAACATACGTTGCTCCCCAACCTGGGCTATGTTTGATTTCATTTAGGCATGCTTCCATCGAGAGTGAGTACAATAATCCAGCAAACGATTGGCACGACCCACCTTCAATGGATGTATACTATATTTGAAATATTGCACAAAATTTCATGCGGGAGATCAAGGATAGGGTTCTTCGGAAGACTCTTGTCAATGCTGGGTATGCATTGACTCAACCAACGTTCCAACATTATTGACGTGAAATTGTATTGTCAAATCCGGATGCAGGCAGGTGGATCGATAATCTAGACATAGAGAAATGGACTAGGGCATACGCCAACAGCCAACGATTGGGGCACATGACTACAAATCTTGTGGAGTCAATGAACAGTATTTTCAATGAAATCAGACATCTTCCAATTACTGCCTTGGTGAGATCAATCTACTTTAGGATGACTTCCCTTTTTGCAAGAAAAGGTGAGCGGTGGAGTGCAATTTCAAAATCAGGATAATTGTTCAGCAAAAGTTACCTGAAATTTATGAAATAACAATCTGCCAAAGCCAACAGTCATCATGTTACAGCTTTCGACCGATTCAACTGCACCTTCATTGTCAAAGAAACAATTGACCATAATGAGGGCCTCCTGAGACAAGAGTGCAGGGTTCTGCTGGAAGAAGGGTGGTGCGACTGTGGAAAGTTTTAGGCCTTTCACATGCCTTGCTCCTGTGCCATAGAAGCATGTTCATATTCGCATCGATATGTCTTCACACTCTTAGCTCCCATTTACAAGACCGACACCTTGCTCGGAGTATACAACAATGCATTTCCAGTGATGGCAAAAGAGGATTACTGACTTGCGTACGAGAGGGAGGTAGTATGGCATAATGACAAGATGCGGCGAAAGAAAAAGGGTCGATCCAACAACACGCGTATCAGAACCAAAATGGATGATCATGAAAAAATGGTAAGAAAATATAGCATTTGTCGTTAAGTCGGGCACAATAAAAATAATTTTCCTAATCGTGGATCAACCTCCACCAACCAATAATTATATGTCATGTATTTGTACTATCTTTTATGAAATCAACTAGACTTTCACGAACTAAGATTAAACAACAAGAACACAAATCTAGCATAAACAACAACAACACAAACAACACTTAAGAACAACAACTGACAGAAATTAGCAACATTAAAACAACTGCAATTTCACGATATCACAACCATCAAGACGATGTCATCTGTGTCATGCATCATGTTCATGACATCTAACTTCAACCAACCAACGTTCAATTTTTCCCGTGATAATTGACAATAATAAAATAATTTTACATTGTCCGTATATATCATTTATTTTTATAAAATGTTTAAAATAATATTTTAAAAATAAATATTCAAATTAAATTTTCATTAAAAAATTGTAATTTTTTGAAAATAAAAATATTTAACATAAAAATTATTTTTTATAAATAGTTAAAACAAACAAACCTTAATTTGACACCGTTTTTGTTAGAGGCTTACATAATAATAATATATAGCATGAAAATAAAATATTCAACAAAATATGAAATTTGCTAAAAACATGATAAGTAATTGGGTACTGTTTTTAAATTTTAACTATTTTAAAATAAATAAAAATAAATACATAATATGACATTAAACTATCCTAATTGATTGACTCTATTAATTAAATATTACCCAACTAAATTGAAGGGTAACAGAATCTTTAACCATTGTTTAATCTCAATGCAACAATTACGGTTGTCTTGAATGCATCAAATAAATGACATCAAAGAATTATAGTCCTCAAAACAATTAGCGTGTGATTGTGAGTTTCACTACTACGAAACTTTTGTTTATCTTTTTCTAATAGAAAATGGTAAGATTGAAAATGATGAAAAATCCAAATACTTGGCTTTGTTTATGCTTAATTAACTGTATAAGAAAAAGACTCTTTTAATTACATTTTTCATTTACACAACACGCAAGATAAACACATGAAATTTCATGGAGATCCATCCATATCAATTATACAGTGCCAAAAAGTTAAAAATGTGCAATGACTATCTATCTATTTCATTTCATTAATTGTGCCAACTTCAATGCTGTACTAATCATCTCAGGGTCCTGGCATTTAGTTTTCAATGCATGAGTCTTCAAACATATTTGCCTTGCATAATCAGCCTGAAACTAGAGAATGCCATAAATTGTCAGCTATCCATATGGTATGTGTGTAATAACTATAATTTGATAATCATGTGGCTTCTAATATACCTTGGTTGTTGCAGCCGTAAAAATCCCCTCTTCAAAGCTTTGGACAATCTTTCCAAACTCATCTGATCCTTCTTGACCAGAAACAATAGGAAGTTGTTTTTTTAAAGTGTGCATTCTACAAAAAGGAAAAACAATTGTTGACATTTCTTTCATGCGTTCCAGGCTGCAATTTACCCCTCCAATCACCTTGATCCGGTCTCCCATTGGCTAAGCCAGAGATGCAACAACAAATAATAATAATAATAATAATAATAATAATAATAATAATAATAATAATAATAATAATAATAATAATAATAATAATAATAATAATAATAATAATAATAATAATAATAATAATAATAATAATAATAATAATAATAATAATAATAATAATAATAATAATAATAATAATAATAATAATAATAATAATAATAATAATAATAATAATAATAATAATAATAATAATAATAATAATAATAATAATAATAATAATAATAATAATAATAATAATAATAATAATAATAATAATAATAATAATAATAATAATAATAATAATAATAATAATAATAATAATAATAATAATAATAATAATAATAATAATAATAATAATAATAATAATAATAATAATAATAATAATAATAATAATAATAATAATAATAATAATAATAATAATAATAATAATAATAATAATAATAATAATAATAATAATAATAATAATAATAATAATAATAATAATAATAATAATAATAATAATAATAATAATAATAATAATAATAATAATAATAATAATAATAATAATAATAATAATAATAATAATAATAATAATAATAATAATAATAATAATAATAATAATAATAATAATAATAATAATAATAATTAATGTAATGTCAGAATCTAAATGATTCATGATTCATCAATAACACAGGAATAATATTAAGAGATATTGAAAAATAGATAAAGATCGAAGATAGAGAGGACAAGGACAGAGATCAAGTAGGACCAACAAAACTTTAATATATCTCAAAGCAATAGGTCAAAGTATAGTCACGACAGCTAATGCTGATCACCATGGCAAAGGTCTTAACGGTGCACCTGGATCAAGTGGTTTGTTGATAGGGGCAACTTGATTCGATGTCATATTGTTGGCCATAGTGCCCTGGGATTCAGTCTCCATATCCAAAGATGATGTTATATTGTTGGCCATAGTTCCATGGGATTCAGTCTCCTTGTTGGCCATAGTGCCCGGGGATTCAGTCTCCAGTGTAAGCATATCCAATGATGATGTTATATTGTTGACAATAGTGCCCTCGGATTCAGTCTCCAGTGTAAGCAACTCCAACGATGATGTTATATTGTTGACAATAGTGCCCTGGCATTTAAACTCCCATGCAAGCATCCTCATGGATATTTTCCTTAGATAATCAGACTGAAATTAGAGAATGCCACAATAAATAGTCAATCTTCAATATGGTATGAGTTTGTGCTAGTAAGTATAATTTAATAACCATGTGGCTTCTGAGTAGAGATAATACCTGGCTTGTTGCAGCAGTAAAATTCTTGTCTTCAAACCTTTGAGCAAGGTTCTGAAGTTCATGCAATTCCTCTTGACCAGAATCGAGACTATGCTTTTTTAAACTTTCCGTTCTACAAAAAATGAAAAAACAATGATTGAATTATTAAATAATAGTATAATACTCCCTGCGTTTAACCTCTCATTGAAATCATATGGACATGTATATTAACAGTCAAAAACTGGTCAAATTAGTGAAAGTAAAGCTTACATTCTGTTGACAACTTTTTGGCGTAATAGAGGGTGCAATTGACCTCTCCAATCACCTTGATTCGGTATTCCGTTATTGGTATCCATTGCTGAAACAAAAAGGAGCATTCTTGTCAAATCATACTCTGAAAGGAATATAGACAGATGTAAGATTAAAAAGTTAGTCATACATGAAAAGCAGTTACAGTCGCGACGACGAAACCCTAATCCTGCAATGGAAAATTCCTATACCTATTTCTTCCAACGTCTTTCAATTCAATGAGAGAGAGAGAGGGTGGTAGACGGTTGAGGTGAATATTCAGATTGTAATGGACTCTTTACTGTAAATCCATCAAATTAACAAACGGATCCCTTACAAAATTCCAACAACACCCTTACTTTTTTATTTTATTTTATGAAAAATTTAATAATAAATCAGGTCACAAATCAATCATAAAAAATTAAGCATGTGAGGAGAGACAATCCATCCGATTTTTTTAAATTATGTCGCAATTTTGATTAATAATTTTTTATTTAGTAGTGTCTTGCTAGAGGAATAGTTTTTTAAAAAAAGAGAAAAATATTAGAAAAAAAAAAAGAAAATAGGAATAAATTGGAGAAAATAAGAGATTTATCATTGGATTTCTCGCTATTGTGATAATCTATAGTGGTCGCGATGCAAGACATTGCAGTTGCAATATGATCATTGCAAAGAGACGTTGAGTAGCTAAACATTGGGTACTCTCCATTAGGCATCACGTTCGTGTAATCGTGATGACCCTATTATAGGACCTATAAATTGCCAATCTTGGCATCTTTTACGTGCATACACTTTTAGCAACTCTCTTCTCATAATATGCATAACATAATCTGCATCATTCACTCAAGATGCCTCACTCTTCCCAAACTACCAATTCTTTTGACAAGCTCACGCTGAATTCTCTTCACAAGCTCACGCCGAAAAGTAAAGGTCAAAGATTACAAAGTGGCAAGCAAAAG
Source organism: Vicia villosa (assembly GCF_029867415.1). Taxonomy (NCBI): domain Eukaryota; kingdom Viridiplantae; phylum Streptophyta; class Magnoliopsida; order Fabales; family Fabaceae; genus Vicia; species Vicia villosa. The sequence continues at coordinate 224,457,000 of NC_081181.1, forward strand.
AGTTTTCGATTTGAAAGGATGTGAAGAACTATTGATCATGTTGGAAGATAAGGGGTGGCTAAGGTTTAATAGCTTGATTGAAGAAACCAACAAGTCCATTAAGTTGGAGTTTTGTGCAACCGTTGCTTTTCATCCTTACAAAGCTACACTTCTAATATGCCAGACAAATATATTGATTATTGTCCTTCTGTAATTAATTATTTACTTCATATCAAACCAAAAAGTAAGTCTAGCATTCAAAATATAAGCGGTATTAGTATGTCCGAAAAAATGTGTGAGGTGATGAAAAATGAGTTTTGTCAACTCGGGGCTGAATGGGTGACCGTGAGGGGTAAATCATTGATATTGCGCACTATGAATATGTGCCCGATAACAAAATCATGGTCATCTTTTATTTTTCAAACTTAAGAATATGTGTTCAACTAGTCAGAATTTATAGTGAAAAGATGTATGGCTCTGATGGCCATTTTGAATCATAAGCCCAGTGATATGAGGCTATTAATTGCGAAAATATCAAATACATGACTGACGCACCACAATAAGCTTGAGGGCATTTTGTGTTATTAATGAATTGTGCAGGTTAGTTGGAGTGCCAAACCACCTAGATGATGAAATAGTCATACCAATGCTACCAATCAACTGAAGTGCCGTGAGAAGGATCCCAATACTACCCATGCATGAAAGATGTCAAGAAGGAGCACGAAATGAATAGTAAGACCAATTCCACCACCCTAAGATCCATCAACCAGAAGGAAATCCTCAATAACAACAGCAAACACCAGATTGTTTGCAAAGAGTGGATGAGTATTCTTTCGGCATGATGAGTTAGGCCATTGAAGGTGCACCCAACTTGTATGTTGAACCGCCAAGATTTGCACTGAGTCAGGCTTTCTATAACGCGCATCAAGATCACATACAAGCTTAGAGCTTAAAAGATCGTCTTTTACACTTGTGGACATGAAGGCTTACTTCAAAGTGCAAGATCAAGCCTTAGCTCATATGACGAATGAGATAAGGAACACCTGGACAAGACAAAATTAAAAGTTTTAGGAGGAAATGGATCGAGTACACGACTACTTCAACTCTGATGACATGTGACTCAAGAATTTTTTTATCTTTTCAATTTTAATATTTTCCTTATTTTACTTTGATACAAGGAAGAGTAATAGCTAGCTCTATGAATACTCCTCCCATTTTTTCACTACTTCTATATGCTTTAATTAATGAACCAATTTTTTACTGTTGTTTCTTTTAGTTATAATTTTCTACCTTACTATTGTCAAGATAGAAAAGAAAAGAAAAGAAAAGAAAGAACAAAAGTCACCAAAAAAATAATGAATAAAAGTGATCAACATTGAAGTTCTCTTTTACAGGTTGACATTTGATGAAGAAAAGGAAAAATGACTACTTGTACTCAATCTCTAGATACTCCAGCTAGTAAGGTTTGAGCCAAAAAAATTCCACTATTTACTTTTCTTTCTTATGAGAGTATCATTACATGAGTTATTTTCTAGAATTTGCATGCTTAATCTATTTGTCTAATAAACTATACAATGAGACACTTATTTGTGAAAAACATGAGCCTTTTAAGTCAACCTATATCAAAATGTTTATATCCTTTGCAAACAACCTTGAGTAGGGGTGTTCAAAACCAAACTAACCCAATAGAAAACCACAAACCAAACTGAAACCGCAAAAAACCGCATTTGGTTCGAATTTGTTTGGATCATCTTTTAACAAAACTGCACGGTTTGGTTCGATATACGGTTTGTATTTTGTAAATCGAACCAAACTGAATTATGTTACAACCAAACTTATACCTAACTCACATCCAACCCAAACTTAAACCTATTAAACCTTAGCCTTATCGTTACGAACAATTTTTCCATCCTTATACATATGATTTCAGTCTCGATCTTCTCAAATATCTAATAGCATTATCGCACCTTCTTTTCCATATACATATTCCCTCTTCTTCTCTAATCCCTACTCTCTTATATTCTCTCTTTTTCACCTTCTCATTTTTATGCAAACGTTTCCTATTTCACATCCATTTTTATCGCACATCTCTCGTCTGTTTTTTCTTTCTCATCTTCACTAATCTCTTGTCTCTTCTATTTTTTTGTTTCATTATAATAATTTTTATATTGTTTTATGTTATTATTTTATGTTTATTATTCCATTTTTGTCTAATTTAATTTGACTTAATTGCAACTTTGGTCCCCCATTTAGTACTTTTCTTAATTTTGGTCCCCCTATTTTAAAAAACACCATTTTAATTTCTTTTTTAAATTTTTAGAGTAATTTTGGCCCCCCTTTTAATCTGGGTGTGTTTTTGTATGACATGGCATTATTTTTGATGACGTGTCAGTTCTATGTCACTCAAATATTAATAGAATTTGTTTCTTTTTATTTCATTATTAATTTTAATGTTTATTTTATTCAAATAATATTTAATAATATTAATATTAATATAAAACCCTAATTTCCCCTATTTATCCTCACTTTCACTACTACAGTGCCTCAAGGTCTTCCATTCTTCTTCGTTTTCCCAATTTTCGTCAGTTTTCCATCATTCTTTGTATCTTCTTCGTTTTCCCAACTTCTTCGTTTTCCCAGCTTCTTCGTTTCCCATCTTCTTCCAAGTATGTCTCAACAAATTTCTCCTTTGCCTTAACATATCAGTCTGGTGCAAGAAGAAGATGGAGTAGATGTTGGTATGGGCTTGAGTCTCCATTGATGACGTCGTGGACTTACCAAAATCCAGGAAGAAGATTTCATAGTTGTGATAACTTTAAGGGGATGAATAAAAAAGGTTGTAATTACTTTCAATGGATTGATGAAGATATGAGCAACAGAGCTAAAGATTTGATTAGAACTTTGAAGGACAAGAATGACGAGATTGTGGATTTACTTAGGGACACCAAGAATAGTGAAGATTTACTTAAGGTAAAGATTAAGTTAATGTATTACTTTGTTGGTTTATGTATTGTGTTTGTATTATTACTTGTGTTTGCATTGGTTGCAACACATGTACTCAAATGAAATTGTTGTATGGTATTGTGTGATAAGTTTCTCTTCTGATGTAATAGTGTTCTTAAGTTGCAATTGGTGTGATAAGTTTGTTGTACGTTAATTCTTTTCTTTGTGTATTAAAAGTGTGCAATTGGTGTGTATTGTAATCAATTGTGTATTGTCATCCCTTTATAATTGTTGAACGTTAATTCTCTTTGTGTATTAAAACTCTGCAATTGGTGTGTATTGTAATCTATTGTATATTGTCATCCCTTTGCAATTGGTATTAAAAATGTGTAGTTGGTATTGTCTATTGTCATCCCATAAATTTCACGGTTACCAGCATATAATATTACCATAATTATAAGGCACCATGATTTAAAGTCCACAACACTATAATTTGGCATTTCATACGTGAATTTATAACCATAATTTGCCATAATATCACCATAATTTGGCCTAATTTTTACATAAAAATGCACCTTAATGTTTGGGCATTTCACAAAATATAACAGCCTAATTTTACATAATAATGTACCTTAATGTTTGGACATTACATAAAACATAATATTCAACCCCATAACAGTTTAAACTTGACCCAAAATGTTTAGTAATTACAAAATAGATAGCAAACAAACAACAACATAACTATTATTGAGTTTATGGTGGTGCTTGTGATCCTCCTTCAATGACCGTTTGTCTTGCCACTTTGTCTACCTTTTTTTCGCCTTTTTATTTCCAGCTTTAGGAATCACTCTCTCCGCTGCTCCCTCACCATTAACTTCCACATTCTCCTCAACATTTACGCCATCACCATTAACCTCCACATTTTCATCCTAAAAATTAACATCATCGATGCCATAATCCTCAAAATTAATTAAAACAGAATAGAGATATTCAATTAAACTCGAAACATTTTGTCCCCCAGTGTTACAATATCAGAGCATGTCACCTGACGCTAAACTAAATGATGACTTATGAGCTAATCTTCACCAAGCCGAAAAGCCGCTATCCTTAATTTGAAAAATTTTAATGTAAGGGTGAGTCTCGTCAAGGCCGTCTCAACTTTTTAGAGGCCCTGTGTAGATTAGTTATGTTTCAACCATGACAAAATAATTAGAGGCCCTATTTACCTCCATTTTAATAGTGGCAAAAATTTACGAGGCCCTATTTAGTTAGGATTTAATCGTAAAAAATTTGAGGCCCTGTGCGGTAGCCCGCCTTGCACGCCCTCAAAGACGGCCCTGAGTCTCATTCTCAATTAACAAATATTATTGCATCATAAACAATAATACAATCATAGCTATATTATTCACCCAATCTCATTATATTCACACATTCACACATCATCAAACCATAACATAAAATACATATATTCATGTTATGAAACTCATGCATATGGATGCAACTGACTCTATGCATGTGGTATCAAACATCATCAATGAGGATCACCCACCGACTGATCTAACATCATCAAGATACGGCCCTGGCAGCACAAATTCCACACAATGGGAATTATGGCCTTCACTGAATCTACACATCATCAGGATTCAACCCTCAACAAAATATTATGAATGAATGCACACATATAACATACTTATTACATCTTCGATCCGATGAACAACATCATCTCATACTCTTACCATCATCATCATCATCATCATCAAAAGTATGTATATGTATATGTATCAGCATCATTCATCACAAATCAATCATCATCACCATCATTACAGAACATACATATATTACACTAATCATCATCATCATCAATAATAAGAATATACATGTATTCACATCATTCAACACACCTCATATTGTCACATCTCATCATATTTACTGATGCGATCGGCCATACCACGTCGGCACTTCTCCGATTAGATCTCCTGGCCGCGAATGCTAGCTCTGACCTCCGCCTGAACCAGAAACGACATCGTGTCCGCACCGCCGCTTAGAGTCTCGCGCGATTGCCATCATCCCACCACCATCGCGATCCCGACGGATCCATCCACAAGCGCTCAGCCCGACCAACACCGACGCAGACACGACAACCACCCGGATCCCGTTTCAGCCACCATATGGATCCCCTTCAGTTTGAAACGTGAAAGGAAGAGATTGTCTTTGAATTCCGTCGCTGATGTTGACATATTAAGGTTCTAATTTTTCTTCCCAATTCATACTTGTTTTCTTGTTTCAGTGTTGTGGTTTTGAGTTTCTGAATTTTAGAATGAAGTCTCTATGTTTCTATTAATACACTTGAAATCTTTTAATTGATTATTTTATTACTTAAAAAATATTATTAAGTGTAGAAAGATGATGAATTTTGTTACAACATGGGATAAGAACAAAAGCGGTTCGCATATAGTACTGTGTAAATAAAAAAAGCAATTGGCGTGTGTAAGTTGTGAAGTAACAGTAAGGCAAGCCATTTAATTGTTTATTATAAAAAAAATCTAAATTATTACTTTTAGATTTAACTTAGTTTATATTAGGTTTTACTGTTATTAATTTAGCCTATTAGTACATAAATAATAAAAACTAAAAAAAAAAAAAACACAAAAATATTAGAATTTAGGATTTCTTTATTTCATATTAAAAAACACAAAAATAATTTGTTTAATTTTAATTTCTCTTTTAGAGTTTAATATAGCTATCTTGGATTTTTTTCTTTTAATCAATAGTTGTTTATATTTTACCATTTATTATTATATTTTATATATTCGTAGTAACACTTTCTTGTTTCTTTTGTGAGGTACTATCTTTGAGGCTTTGGCTACCTCTCATAGAGATTTATAATTTGTTTGATGTTTTGTACATTTGATCCTTTTCCTTTTCGCTTTACTTTTTATTTGGGTCAGTAGTAATTTTCATCCCTAGTTCGGCAAATTGTAATCCCCTCCCCGAAGCCCTGTAATAGCTAGGACCCCCTTTACTTTCTGCCTTTACTTTCCTGTATGATATTATTTGCTTGCATGTGTTAGTAATTTAGGGCGTGAAAAGAAATTAACCTCGATCTAGATCACTAACTAAAAAGATAAAATATTCCGAAACAACACACGTGATTGCTGCACACACTCACCCCTAGGGTACGCCCCTCTTGGTTGCCTTACGAATAAAGGTCGTTTCCCTCGAATATAGAGGTATCAATAGCAAATTTCCCTCGATAAACAAAAATCATCAAAGATCATGGTCCCTCGACGACCCTCGAATTGTTGCCTACGAAAACATGATCTTGTCCCTTGATCGGTTGCCTAACAAAGATGATTGTCCTTCTGATATTGCTAAAGGTACCTCTATCATGTTGCCTTCAAACGACCTTCGATGTCCCGAACATGTCCAATAGATAGGACTACCTACTGATCACACTGAATCGCACTATGTTTCTGGCTCGAATATCACATGTTTTCCTTAGTTTTTATTATCTTTATCTCGTATTATGCTTGTATTTACTTTGTTTTCAGGATTCTTGACCTTTCAGAGCCTCTAGTGAAGAAACGAGCCAAAACGCCAAGAAAAGAGGGTTTTTTAAGAAGAATTGTGCTTATGGAGTTCTGCACTGCGCCGGCTATAGGGGACGCGATGACGTGGCCCACTTCATGATGGAGCCAACTGCCACGATCACACGCTCATGTCCGTTACTCCTCACCGCGCCCGCGGTGGAGCTGCCGCGCCCGCGGCGTTCACAAAAAGACTCCCGCCCAAAAGGAGTTGAGGGGCACTCCTGTCTTTACGCTGATCCAGAATCCACTATATATATAGTTAGTTTTTCATTTTCGTTTTTTATCCAAGCTTAGTACAAACTTAAGCCATATACCATCAGTATCTCTAAAGTAGTAACCTCTTCACATCGGGGAGTTACTACGGTGTAGATTGAGTTGTAATCGAGTTTTGGAGCACTTTGGTTGAAGTTTATCATACCAGCCTTCACTTTGTATCAAGATTCAATCTCCGATCGGAGTAAGGTTCAATTTACTTGCTTTATTTATTTTCCTGCTCTTACCATAGTCTACACGTTTTATAGACTCTAAACGCACTTACCATAGTCTACACGTTTTATAGACTCTAAACGCACTTACCATAGTCTACACGTTTTATAGACTCTAAACGCACTTACCATAGTTTACATGTGTTATAGACTCGCAATTACTATGTCTGGCTAAATTATAAAGGTTTGAATGTAATGATTGTGATCATGTCTGTGTTCTAATTGTCGTGTTAGTGAAAATACTCTAGAGATGTTTTACTTTTAACTTAAGTCAAATTGTGCTTAAAATGTTTATTGGGTAAGATAGAAAGCCGTCCATATCAAAGATAGACTTGATTATTATTTAACCAAGCGAAAGCGATTTGGTTGGTTAAATAGGAATCATTAACTCTTTTTAGAAAACGATTTTGAAACTATTTTCGGACGCATTTGTAGGTTTGAAATCTGACTCTTGGCCAAAAGCCAAGAGTCTCTTTAAGTTAATCTTTCCAAGTAAAATCACTTTTCTGTTAAGTCAAAACTATCAATTTATTAAAAATAGATTTACTTCTTTAACGCGGAAGGCACCCTTTATATGTGACAATAAAGGAAGTTAAATTAAAGAGTAAATTCGGTTCTTAGTAGCCAAAAGCTACAAGTTCCTGTTAAATTGGTTCTTTGCTACGAATAGAGAATACTGCCCCATAAGTCATTTCACTGATGCATATCTAGAACATAGTCTGGTTTCATGATTTACATTCCAACCTATCGCTTTAAACTGTTATTCACTTCCCTCACTTACCTTGTTGCACTGCACTCACAACAGTATTCCTGTTCACCTTAGATAAGCACCTTAACAATAGTGTTGATAGATTGATGATTGGTCTCTGTGGTTCAATAATCTTATATATTACTTCGATAGGCTGTGCACTTGCAGTACTATATTTAGGCTATACGTTACAGACCCATCACCTACCCATAAATGGTATGGTTAGCCCTATCCCTCCGAAAAGCATAAAAGTATAGGAGAGACTAAGCGTAGGGTAAATAGCCTTAGTTTGCTTGCTCAAAATATTTCTCTCACCACTTACCTTTTTTTCAAAACAAATTTCAAACGCTTCGCATACATCCTTGAGGACTGATACAAGGATCATTGCAAAGTCTCGATGCTTCTTTTCAAAACACACACACACGCTTTGACTTTCAAACAAAACAAACGAGCTAAGCAAACTAAGATCCCGTAGATAACTACGGATAAAAAGGGTGCTAACACCTTCCCTTTTCATAACTTACCCCATGAACTCAAGTCTTTTCTTAAAAAGGTTTTTCCGGTACTTTTATGCCTTTCCATAATTGGACAAAATAAAAGTAGGTGGCGACTCTTGCTCACCGCAACATTGTTTGCTTGCGAAAATGAAAAGTCAGTTCTCCCACCGAGTTACAGAAAGGTTTGGCATGGGTTAGTTGGGAAGTAATATGCAAGTCGAGATCAGAAGGTGGCTTAGGAGTTAAAGATTTTGGTAGTTTTAATAAAGCTTAAATGTCTAAGTGGATTTGGAGATTCTTAATAGGGGAAGTTGTAATTTGGAGTGGCGTGTTGAAGCTAGGTACGAAGACGTAAGGAACATGATGTGGTTTCAGGATGACACATATACTATATCCAAAGAGTCACTATGGTGGAAGGATCTTATGATGTTGTGCGATGAACCTCAAGGCATCTTGAAGAAAGTCACGACTAAGTTAGGAGATGGAAACTCTACTTTGTTTTGGAAATCTAGCTGGTTGGGAAGGGGCGATTTGGATGATCATTTTCCTCATCTCTATTTGGAAGTTGTATCTAAAGAAGCTGTAATTAACACATGGGATTTTGGTGGGAAGGCTCGTGGAGGTGGAAACTCATAACAGGTGAAGAAGTCCGGGGGCTGGAGGTGTCTGCGAAATATGCAGAACTGCATGAGCTGCTGCACGGTTATTTCCCCTGTGTTAATTATGCAGACAAGGTTATTTGGCCATTTGACAAATCCAAGAATTTTACAGTGAGGCCGTGCTACGTTAATCTTAGACAGACTCACGCTGCGGGTGCAATGAAGGTTGGAAGTAGGGATGACAAGCAGACCCAAACCCACGGGGCCCACCCGCACCCAAGTTAATGAGTGAAAACTTGAGTTGACTGGGTTTGAGTTTGGGTTTGGGTGCCACCCGATATTTCGGGTGCAAATTTGGATAGTGTAGAACCCGCACCTGAAACCCGAAATCACACCCGTTTATATATATATATATATGGAGCATATCAAGTGAGAGCATTTTATAATGAGAGATTAGAGGAACAAATATCAACCATTGGATTCATCAAGAGAGAGAAATTAATAGTCACATTAATGTATTAACATTCTCTCTCTTGATGAATCAAATGGTTGATATTTATTCCTCTCATCTCTCATTATAAAATGCTCTCACTTGATATGCTACCTATATATATATATAATATATATTGTGGAAAGATGTAGGAAAATTGTATTTTATGTATTTTGTTGTGGGTTCGGGTTTGGGTGAAAAAACCCGAACCCAACGGGTGTGGGCGTGGGTGTCATTTTGCCACCCGAACAACTTTTGGGTTTGGGTTCAGGTGGCGATTTCGGGTGCGGGTTCGGGTAGTGTGAAACCCGCACCCGACCCGACCCGTTGCGATCCCTAGTAGGAAGGACAAAAGGTTTGAGCATCATTTGGGGAGCTGCTGTCCCATCAAAACTGAAGATTTTTGGGTAGAGGCTTTGCTTGATAGATTACCGTCAATCAAGATCACGAGGCTATGTATCTCTGTTGTAATTTGCAGGTAGAAGATACCAATCATTTGTTCCTCCATTTGTTCTAAGCTGAATGGTTTGTGGAGCAAAATACTCTTGTGGTTGGATGTTCAACTGCCCCTGCTGAAGATTGGGGTAAACATTTATTGTATTGGGCAGAATCATTGAAGGGGAAGATAGAAATCAATAAGGTAGGAGCAATATGGCTGACCATGTGTTGGTGCATATGGAAGTAGAGGAATGACATAATCTTTAACGCTGTAGTACTAGATATCGACGAACTATTCTATATGATCTTTTGATATTTTTAGTGGTGGCTAGCAATTGTTACTAAGGAGATAATTAACTATAACTTCTATGAGTGGTTTAAAAACCTTTTTTTTTGTCATTGATCAATTGTAGTTTCAGATTGATGTCTGTTTTCTTGTATGGGTTGAAGTAGCCCTAGTACCTCTTATTTATACGAGAGTTACTTATTAAAAAAAAATTACCAAAGAACTAATTATGATGAAAAATAATAAATTATATTTACATTTCTTTAAAAAAATGTATGTCAAACTAATGCATGTTATATGTTATTGAAGTAAAAAGTATACTTAATAATTTATTATTAATTAATAACATAATAAAAAAAATGTAAAAGTAATAAAAAAATAATGGTTCATGGACTTTCACATATGACCATGCTTTTTTTAAATTAATCAACTCGTACATATTTTCAAATTTGGGAAATGTCAAACTAATATGCTTGTTTCCATAAAATTACATGCAAATTTAAAGTGACTCGTTAAAATTCCAACAACGTCAAACATTATAGAATTCAATCTCTAAACATTTTAATGATGTATTATAATATAAACTTAAATATGAGAAATTAAAATATTTATAAAGAAGAACTAATTTGAACAAGTAAAAAAAAAAGACGATTGAAACTAATGAGAACAAGAAAAAATTGAAACTTAACAAAACAAAAATTGTAAACTCATCTGAAATGATAAACGGGTCATATATGCAGGTTGAAAATATGTTACTAGGGATATTTTACCCCAATTTATTAAGGGGTAGCCTAGGTCTCACTAATAATAAAATATAGAGGAGTGCTATACTTACACTTAAAACTTACACTTCAGGCCTACACCGTATATATTATGTGAGAGTTGGAAACATTAAATACATGCACAAATTTTAAGGTGGAAATAAAATATTGTAAAAAATTAAAAAAAACAGTATAAAATACGGTGTAGTGTCATAATATGGTGTAAATTTAGCATTCTTGTAAAATATATAGCCATGACAAGTTATGAAAATGAACCTGTATATTATTTCCAAAAAAACAATAGTTTTAAAGCACAAGAGATTGGAAAACAAAGCACCACTAAAACATGTGTTTTTCTTGAAGGTCACAAGTGTGTCTAAAAGGCATACACAGTAAGAATCAGCAAACAAAAGGGATCAAATTTTGCTTTCAATTACTTGTGTAACAAGTTTTTGGGTGGATAGTCTCGGTATCATTTCCAAATTGCCTGTGTTTGCAAACTAATAGGTCTACCTACACTTAGCATTACAATATTTTGCTAGAATGCAAAAGTTCTAATTTCAGAATCACTAAAAAAAGTATATCAGTCTATTGATGATAACCCACATAGAAACCAAGTCCTATGTACCTGTCATATACTATCTATAGTTGAACCAAGATTGTCAGTTATGACTGAAACGGCTAAGCTTGTACTTGATCCTGTCCCATTTGAGTCGGATTCAGCAGAATCACTTGAGCTTGTACTTGAGCTGCTTGTACTTGAGCTTGACTCATTTTCCGGGTTATGCGGTTCTTCATCAATCACATTTGGTTCATTATTTGGTTCTTCATTAATCACATTTGGTTCTTCATTTGGTTCTTCATCAATCACATCTGGTTCTTCATTTGGTTCTTCATCAATCACATTTGGTTCTTCATTTGATTCTTCATCAATCACATTTGGTTCTTCATCAATCACATTTGGTTCATTATCACCCACATTTGGGTTATCATCAAGGCCATCATCAGCTACCAATTCAGCTTCGGAATCTGTGTCCTCATCGTTGCGCTCATCATCGCGCTCATCATCTGCCCATTCATCTTCAGAATTTGGCTCCATAGCATTAGCCCATTCAGGTTCGGAATCTGTGTCCTCGTCATGGCGCTCATCATCCGCCCTTTCATCTTCAGAATTTGGCTCCCCATCATATTCATTTGGGTCATCATCACTCTCATTATCTGCCCTTTCAGCTTCCGCATCAACTCCCATATTTGCATCATAATCATCCCCAACTTCAGCAACAACAGCTTCTGGAATATGGTCATCCTCATTCCCACCTTCATCCGGAATATGGCCATTCTCTTCAAGTAGGTTGTTTAATTCATTGATAAAATCTACTAACAACTGGTTTTCATCACCATCATCAGAGTCTTCAAGTAAATTTTCTTCACCATCGGAGTCTTCATTTCCCTCAGCTTCATCAGTGTTTTCCTGTAAATTTTCCTCACCATCGGATTCTTCATTTTCCTCAGCTTCACTGTTTTCCGGTAAATTTTCCTCGCCATCGGAGTCTTCATTTTCCTCAGTTTCACCAGTGTTCTCCGGTAAATTTTCCTCACCATCGGAGTCTTCATTTTCCTCAGCCTCACCAGTGTTTTCCTGTAAATTTTCTTCACCATCGGAGTCTTCATTTTCCTCAGCCTCACCAGTGTTTTCCTGTAAATTTTCTTCACCATCGGAGTCTTCATTTTCCTCAGCCTCACCAGTGTTTTCCTGTAAATTTTCTTCACCATCGGAGTCTTCATTTTCCTCAGCCTCACCAGTGTTTTCCTGTAAATTTTCCTCACCTTCGTCATAGTTTTCCAGTAAATTTTCGTCAAAGTGCGTTGATTTCATCAACACATTATCACCAGCAGCAGCAGAAACGTTTGGTAAATTTTCTTGAGGTTGTGTTGATTTCATCAACACATTATCAGCAGCAGCACCAGAGTCGGTTTGTAAATTTCCCCCAAATAGAAATGAAAAGTCACTTCCCAAATATTCTCGCGAGAGAACGTCGAACTCCGCAATCGAAACGTCATTAAACTTAGCCTCATCCGGATGAAAATCACACATGAAAAAGTCGACACGTTCGTTGATCTCATTACGTGATTCGGAAGAACTTCCTTCGTTCGGTAACATTTCTACCAAAAATGCAAGGACAAGAAATTAAAAAGAATTTGAAAGAACAGAAAGAGTAGATTAATACGAAGTATAAACTAACCTCCGGAGCAGACGGCGGCGACAATGCGGCCGAGGAAAGGGAGAAAATGGGTAAGGGAAGGAGCGTGAGTGAGAAGCAGAAGGATGGAGAACGAACACGAGTGAAGTGACTAGTAAAGAATAAGCGGGAGTCTCAAACGGTTTTAAAAGGTTTAGGGCAAAGGGGCAAATAACAGAAAACGGTTTTTTCTGTTTTTCTTACACTATGGTATGATCTTTCTGCATTAATTATACACGTTGATATTAATGGAACAAGAAATATAATAAAACAATGAGACAAAATTTTGTACATTGATTGTATGCAATCTCAATTTTTTTTAATTAAAAAAGTTTAGTTTTTTAGAGTTTAAAAAGGTTTGAGTTAAGTTATGTTACACTAAGAGTAAGTCTTTTTTTTTTTATTTAATCATTTTTATTGTAGACATTAAATTTCACAACATGCAATAGTCAAGCTTATTGAGTAAATCATATGTATAATTTTTTTTAAAAAGTTTAAGACTAATTGATATTTTATCAGAAAAATTCAATTCAACGTATTATATACTTTTAAAAATACAAGAAAAATGTCGACTATAAAATTATATTGTTACACACACAGAGACACCTATTTTTATATATTTTTTAATTCATGACTCTTAAAATAATATAAAATATTCTATGACTAAATTGACTGAATTCAATATCTAAAAAAATCATTAGAGAGTAACTTAATAAAGACTTACTTTTAAATTTTTTTTAAGATCGAAGTCTAGAAAAAGAATTAAAGATAAATATATTTTAGAATATTCTACCCTCTTCTACAGTTTGCATTACATATTTTTTTTAATGTAAGTAAAAAGTGGAATTTGTCTTTTTAGATTATTTGATCTCAAGGCGAAACCAAATTTTTTAGAAAAATAAATATTTCAAATTCAAATTCTTTGCTATAAAAGTACTAAATGTTTGAGGAATCACTATTGAAGTCGTTTGATATTTATTTTTCAACTAAATTAAGATATTATTATACTTAATTTTACCGGTCAAAAAAATCATAAGCTACTCTTAAATCAAATAGGGCATTATTTTTATACCTACATAGAGTGTTAATTATCATTGTAAAAATTCATATGAGCCTCTAGATTTTGTATATGTCTCTCTACTCACATTTAAATTACACACTTCCAACATTTTAGAAAATAAGTTACTTCTATTTTGTTCAAAAATATTTGGAGAGACGCATCTTTGTAATCACCTTTAATTTAAAACAATGAGTTTTACGGAAATGTATCTTTGGACAATTTTTAATTTATATACCTACGTCAAAATCTTCCTTTTCCTTATTCATTTGTTACATTTTTCACAAATCCGTCAATGACTTTTAAGCAAGATTCAAATGTGTATTTTTTATTCATAGAGTGTTAATTATCACGGTAAAAAGTCATAAGAGCATCTAGATTTTATATATATATATATATATATATATATATATATATATATATATATATATATATATATATATATATATATATATATATATATATATATATATATATATATATATATATCCTTGGGAAAATATGTCAGCCATTAAACCCTTGGAAAATTATTTGTGATGATCATTTTCCTGTGTTTCTTAACCTCTAGCAATTCCTTTAGAAAATTGGCAATTTTAGGGTTTTTTATGTTAATACAACGGTTTCCCCCTAGCAAACTAGCATTTTTCGTGTAGTATCTAGGGTGCCTTTAGGGCATGTCCATCTTTTGGTATGTCATACTTGTTAAAACTAAAATGACATGGTTTCTTGTTGATTGGCCTTGGCCAAGTCGAGAATAGTTTTCCTCAAAATCTTAGTTGGTTCGGCTAGATTATGGTTTGTCAATTTACATTATCACATTTAAATTTGTGTCTTTTTCTTCTACTAATAATCTAATCTTCTTAAAAATCTTTTAGAGGGAAGCTTAGGTCTTATAATTTCTGGGGCAACTTTCGTTGAATAATGATACGACACTTTTCATTTAGAGATTTATAAATCCTTCATAAATTTTGCATATATCGACATTTGTTCCACAACTTATCTAAAGTGAAATTTTCCTTTGAAGTTTAGTAAACATTTATAAGAATTTCATGAATTGTCATTTTTTTTCAAATTTTTTTATTCAGGTGAGGATATGGTAGTCATGTCTGAGGTGTGATTTTCTTCTCTTCAATTTTTTCTCCGATTACCCCTTTTCCCCTATTTTTATTCCTTTTCCTTTCTTTTTTTTCTTACTCCCTGAAAGTTCTCTTTGCTCACGTTTTCAAAAAAAAATCTTCTCATTCCCCTCAGACTAACCTTCTTAAAGATGTGCCAACTCCTCGATTCTATAATATGTGAACTCTCATATTCCTTTGCTTTCTCTTAATTATCATTATAAATGTTGAATTTGTCTTATGAGAAGTTCACAAACTACGTCAAGGCTTTCTCCAAGATGGAAAATTTCCCCAATTTTTGTTGTTGAAGCCTTTGATGCTTGCTTACAAGTGTCGGAGTGTAAGTATTTATAACATGATTGTTTCTTTGATAGACGCTCATGTAATTTACCTCTTCCTCTAAGAAGCATTCAAAATTGCATTGGTCATACTCACGATCACCGCCACATTAATCACACATCATATCTTGCCATTCATTGTTCGTTGTCCACAAGTTTTTTTTTATTATTGCGTCATACTTGGCCTGCATTTGATCGACACGGGTTGATATCTTATTTTACTATTTCCTGATACAATTTAATCTGTCTCATTTGTTCCCTGCTATTTGTTTGCACCTTTCGTGTTTGACTCCATAATTGAACATTTATATGTATACCTTACGAACAACCAAAAAATGTCAATTACGAAATTAATTTGACTAAATTACACCACTTGATTTAGTCGATTTCATTTATCTTTTGATTAGCCTGAAACACATATTAGATAAATGAAGTAGTTTGGAATTTAATGGAAAAAATGATTTATTCATGTTACAAACAGGAACAGCAATTTGCAGGCGTAGCCTGCGCTACAACGTTTGCCCCAAATTCTAGAGAACCTACTTATTTTTTTAGGGTTAAATATGTTATCGGTCCTCCTAAATATAGTAATTTTCAATTTTAATCCTTCTAAAATTTTTCTTCAAAAAATGGTTCCTCTAAATATTTACATCCACACTTTTGGTCTCTCCTACTAACGTCCGTTAATAGAGCGGACGTGACACTGACACGTGACATTTTGTCCCTATTTTTAATTTTTTATATAAATTTTATTTATAACGACAACTATTCCATCACAAAATCCATCGCTAACATGAACCTCATACAAAAACCCAAAAACCGTAGCTGATTTGCAGCTAATCCGTAGCTAATTCCTAGCTAAATCAAAAACATCATTCTTATGACAAGACTTTTTTTTTCATGATGTTTTTGCAAGAAAGTTTATCACATTATAAAGATTTCTCTCACAAAATTTTAAATTCTTTTGACTTGAGATAAATTAAATATGAATGATTTTACGAATCAATTGTTTTATAAGACGGAAACAAAAAAAAAAGTTTTCATATGATTGAATTTTAAACTATTATTTTGCTATGCGTTATATCATAACATAAATAAAGTATCTAAAAAATTTCTTTTTTTTTTAATAAGTATTGATTTATTTTGATTTTTTGATCGAAACACATATATCTATTTTGATCAAAAATCAAAAAAATAAATCGAAAATTATTCTAAATGATATAAAAAATTTCAGATAATTTTTATGTATTTAATTTCTAAGTTATCGGTTGCTTTGAAGTCCAAGTCTGAGGGCGCAACGGATTAAGGTAAGGTTCTTCGGAAAGGACAGGTGGTGTAGTGAAAAGGTTAACCAAAGTAGTCACGTGGATGAATATAAGACGATAAATGTTTTGTCTTTTTTTACTTTCTTAAACGCTAAGCTTACAAAACATGACTGCTATACTTTTCACACCATCATGCCATAAACTGCAAACTGGACCCAACTTCACACGCTAGTAAGTAAAAAAAAAAAAGGGGTTAAATAAGTTTTCAGTCCCTGTAAATATGGCACTTTTGTGTTTTAGTCCCTACAAAAATTTTCTTCGAACTTTGGTCCCTGTAATATTTTCCGTCCCCATTATAAGTCCCTCCCGTTAGATTCCACTAACGGAGGGTGACGTGTGACGCATACGTGGATTTTATTTCTTTCTGATTCGCCAGCGTGGAAATGATAAGGGTAAACTCACTTAAATAAAAACTCACCCACAGATTAACCATTTCGTTTTCACTCAAGCTCTCCTCTTTTCAACTGCAAACCCTAGATAAATCTTCTCTCTTCCAACATTGTGGTCCCAACATCCCAGACAAGAAGCATCTTTGTGGTCCTAAAACGAAGCACCTTGTGGTCCCAAAACGAAGCCTAGTGGAGCTGATTCGTTCGTTCGACTTTGCGTGGACCAGGTATGTGAATGGTTCATCTTTCTTCGAATTTTTGCTATTTTCTAATGATAGTGGTTGTTAAACAAACATTAACTACTATAGGACAAAGATTTTGATTATTATGTCGTATCTGTTGAGTACAGCATATGTACTTTATCTGTCGTTTTTTGTTGCCCTAATTAGAAATTGAATTAAGTATTCTCTTGCCCTAATAGGAAATGTCTAAGTTTAAAGTAATTTTCTACACAAGGGGCAAGTTTGTAAAAGACCCTGAACTGAAATATGATGGTGGGGAAATGTATGCTTTTAGTGGTCAAGATGTTGACTATTGGTCTTTCTTTGAGGCCTGTGATTTAGTGAAGAGTATTGACCCTGAGTTTGATTTTAAGATAGTTAAGATGTGGTGGAAATATGAAGAAGGATCGTTTGAAGCTGATTTACAACCATTCAGAGATGATGGAGATTGTGCTGAGTTGGCTGCTTATGCTATTGGTCATGAAACTGAAGTTGAGATATATTGTGAGCCAAAACCAGATGAAGGAGAGCTGACTTTTATGGACTCTGTTCGGAAAAAAGGGAAGGGTAAGTCTTGTGCATCAGAGAAGGAACCATTAGCTGAATGCAGTGGAGATTCAAGTGATGAGAGTATCAAGGATGTACACTTTGATGACAATGAGGAAGAAAGAATGAATGGATTTGAAGATGACTTTGAGGAAGTAGTTGGTGTAGGTAAAACCAGTGAAATTAGGAGTCCACCTGTTACAAATAATGTTGTCCCTAATGAACCAGACAATAACATATTTATTACAGATGAGATGGGCAAGGCACGTGTAATTGAGGAGGAATACATGACAGATGAATTGGACAGTGGAACTGATGATGAAAGTGGTGATGATAGACCATGTGTTATAAGGTTCAATGCAGAAGAATCTTTCACTAAAGATTTTGTAGGGACTAAAATTGAAAGTTGGGATATTTATAGGGACCTCATACATATTTAACCCCAAAAAAAAGGCCATGCCATGCTATTTTATATACTTAATTTTAGTTAACTCTATCTATATGTGCGATTTTTATTACCACCTCTCATACTTAATATAAGAAAAAAAATTATACATATTAAAGAATTAATATATCTAGATATATTAATTTTAATAAATTTAAAAAATAATTTTTTTTTTAAATTAAAAATTGGAGAGAGTATAATTTATATAATTGTATTTAAAAAATTCTAAGGAATATATAACTTTTTTATTTTTAATCTTTACTGTCATATTTAATATTTATAAAATTTGTTAATTTAAGATTGTTTATTGTGATATTTATTTTTATTTTAAAATAAATTTAAATAGAGTATTTAAAAAATTACAAGAATATATTTTAAGTATATATTTTTTTCTTCATTTTTTTATCCTTATTATTTTAGCATAAACTCATTTTTATTTTTTATAATTTATTTTAATTTTAAATTAAATAATTATATATTAATTATTTTTTATATCTTCTTACATTTATAAGTTACCTGAACCGCTAATTTTAGCAAACACTTCAGTTATCAGTCTTAACCATCAGCCATAAGGTAACTTATCAGTTAACAACTCTTTTTATCAAACAGACCATAAAATGATAATGTTCACTTTCAACATATTTAAGTAATTTAATAATAAAGTCCGAGTAATTAACATTATAAAAAATGCTCTCGAAACCAATTTAACATAGTAAATGGTAGATTGTGATAATTAAATTTTGGGAAATGATAACTAGTGTCCTTAGGACAATGGTTAAAGCTTTAAAATATTAACTTTATTTCGGTAATCTGCGTATTTAATATCTTAGAAATTGAAATATTAAATTTTTTATAAAATACTTTCTTTTTTAGGAATACTTAATTATTTTCCTGAGGACACTGGTTAGCAAGACCCTCAAATTTTATCAAATATATTGTACTTCTAAAAACTTAAATGCTAAGTAAATTATTTCATGTTTTTTAGCTTAACTTTCAATCTCTCTCTCTCTCTCTCTCTCTCACTCAACACTACAATAATATAAATTATATATATTAGCAATATTAAATTTCAACACTAAAAAATAGAATGGAAATCGGATATTCGGGAAACAACATAAACAATAACACAATTTTTTAACTAAAAGCAACAATTAAAAAAACAACACAATGACTAAAACAACAACACAACAAACGATTAAAATCTAAAAAAAATACAACAGTTACAAAAACAACATAAAGACGGAAACAACAACACAACAAACGATTAAATTCTAAGAGATTACAACGGTTAAAACAATATCATCTAATCCATGCATCATTAGAGTGGAATCAATGTTGTATTTCACTTCATCCCATCAACGTTCCTTTTCTCCGGTCCTAGAAGAGGTCCTTGTTCTAAGTCTTTGGATCCTTCTAATTTCTTCGCCATGTTTGTACTCCTCCTCTAAAAGAGACATGATAGTCCTTTTGAGTTGGTCGAAGGAATGTATATTCCAAAACTTAACCGACATGTGGGGTTTGACGGGAGAGAAAATGACATGCTCATCCCTTATACGGTATTCCGGTTTAGGATCGGGACACTTTATTGATGTTCGGTGATATCCATCTGCCCTAATGCGAGACATGAACAATAATGTGCAGAGAAAATGAGAAAATTGGTGGACAATTGATTGCATTTTCATGGAGAAATGGGCTGCTATTTGTAGGCAAATAAAAATTCTCAAATAAGTGTTTTCGCCACCCAAGGTGGCGATTTGGGCCCACACATGAAGATAATTCGCCAGGCCCATTGACGACATGGTCTAAAAACAAGTGGGCTCACACATGAAGAAAATAGTAGTTAACTATTTAAATTTAATAGTTAAAATAATTTAACTAAAAAAACAAAATGAGTATTGTCGCCACCCCCTGGTGACATGGGCCCAAAATTATGTGTGTTCGTCAGGCCCACTGGCGACTTCAATCAACATATATTGTGTTCGCCACCCCCTGGCGACAACGTGTATTTTTGATAATTTGTGTAATTTATTTGAAAACATGGTTATTTTATTTTTATTTTTTTTAAAGAATGGTTATTCAAAAAAATTCTAAAAAGTGAATCAGTTGTAGTGTGAAAAGTTATATTTGACCGTTATCATATATATATGGGTACGACTCAAGTGAGAACACTTGGTTATTATGATAAATGAGAACAATGAATCACGACCATTAACTTTTGATTTGTTGATTTTAATGAGCTGGATTGATTTCTCTTTCTATGTTGATTTAAAATAAATATTAAGGATCATAGAAAGAGAAACCAATCCAGTCCATTAAAATCATCAAATCAAAATTTAATGGTCGTGATTCATTGTTCTCATTTCTCATAATAACCAAGTGTTCTCACTTGAGTCGTCCCCAATATATATATATATAGGGCCGGCCCTGGGCGAGGGCAACCAGGCCCATAATCCAGGGCCTCAAAAAGTTGGGGCCTCAAAATCGAAAAAGAGTTTAAAAAATTAAAATAAATAATATGTAATATTAAACTGTTTCTAAATGTGTAACATGATGAAACTGTAGCTTAGCGGAGTGGTCTGCAACTAGGTCGTTGTGAATTCGATTCTTGCTAGAAGTAATTTATGCAAATTTTATTTTTCTAAAGAGAAGGCAGTTTGTATTAATTTCACATATTTGTTTTTATTGCAGTTTGTGTTAGTTTCTCATGTTTCAATTACTAAAATGGTAATTTAAGTATTAATATAAGTAAAAATATCATATATGCATTTTCAGTTTTTTAAAATTTATTCTTGAATATACTATATAAATTATAGGGTTAATATACATTTATCCTCTGCCATATATGCGAGTTTTGATTTAGTCCTCCTTTAAAAAAAAAAGTATTGGATTACCCTCCTATAATTTTTGGACATCCCCTAAGCGTGTTAAAACCAGGGGTAAATCAAAAAAATATATTCTACAAGGAGTAATTTTTCCTCTTAGGGGGCAAAAGACTTAGAATTTTAAAATTATAGGGGGGTAATCCAAAACTCTTTTTTTAAAGAGGCATAAATCAAAACTCGCTTATATGTCAGGGGGTAGTTGGCTATTAACCCTAAATTATATTTAATTCATATTTAAAGATTCATCATTAACAAATTCATTTATTATTATTATTATTATTATTATTATTATTATTATTATTATTATTATTATTAAATTTAAATGATAAAATATATTAATATTGTGTCTAATTCTATTATTTTTTATTTTATTTATAAAAAATATTAAATTTTAATTTATAATATTAATTAAAATTTTAAAAACTGTCACGAGCTTCATGCCAACTTGACACTCTGTAAATTTGAATCACCACAATAACAATCATAAAACTGAAATGAACTTCAAATTCTCACTAGTATAATAAAAATGAAACTAAAATGAACTTCAAATTCTCACAAACCGAATAACAACAAAACTAAAATCAACTTCAATTTCTCACAAACCTAATAACATTGAGACCAAAATGAACTCCAAATTCACACTATCCTCATAACAATGAAACTAAAATCAACTTTAAATCACTAACCTAATAAAACTGAAACAAAAATCAACTTCAAATTCTCACAAACCTAATAACAACAAAACTAAAGTGAACTTCAAATTCTAACTAACCTAACAACAATGAAACTAAAATCAACTTCAAATTCATACTAACCTAATAACCAAAAAACTAAAATGAACTCAAATTTACTGTAACTAACAAGCCTAACTAACTGAAATTGAAAACGAGAGAGAACGAAAAGGGGGGAGTTACCACTTACCATGGATCTGAGAACGTTGTGAATGGCGTCGAGATCGTTGTCGTAGAGTTTTGATTGTTGAAAAAGATGGGAGTGAAAATATTGAGAGGAAAAGAGAAAGATCTGAGTAGTTGGCGATAGGATATTCTATTAGGCGGTGGAAGGAGAGTCTGGGCAGCTGTCCGACCTGGCCAGGTACTGGCTCCGCCATTGCATATCAACCAAAATGACATTTGTTTGATCCCTAAAGTTGAGTTGCCTCAAGTGGTGTCGTACTTTCGTCCAATCTCATTATGTAACGCAATTTACAAAGTTGTCAGCAAGGAGGTAGCCAATAGACTAAAAGAATGTATCCCAAAACGTATTTCTCCTTCTCAAATTGGATTTGTTCCGGGGAGAAATGTCCACGAGAATATTATAATAGCCAAATAGGTGATGCATAATATGAAGGTTCGTAAAGGTTACTTTTCCGTCAAAGTGGATCTCTCGAAGGCGTATGATAAGATTAGTTGAGAATTTATCTAGAGAGTGCTTAAGGAAATCTAAGTTTTAGATAGAATAATCAATATGATTATGCATGGTGTTACAAGTATTGAAACGAATGTGAAGTGGAACGAAGGAAAAATGCGTATGTTAGACCTCAACGTGGAATCTGTCAAGGGGACCTAATATCTTCGTATCTCTTCGTTTTGTGGATGAAGAAACTTTCACACCTCATCATGGAAGCGTTGAATGTTAAAGATTGGAGAGTTATTCGCATGGGGATGGAGGGGCCATGGATTTCGCATTTGATGTTTGCGGAAGACTTGTTGTTAATAGGTGAAGCAACTCAAAGCCAAATGGAGTATGTTATGAATACTCTCAGCATATTGTGACATGTCAGAGGAAGTCAATCAAGACAAATCTTGGAACATATCTCGTCTAAGCTAGCTAGCTGGAAACTAACTAACTTTTTTTTTTTTTTGCAGGTGGTGTTACTCCGACAAAGAGTTTGTTGCAGGCAGTTCCAAATCTACCATATGATGACGGATATTTTTCCCAAAGCTCGCATCAAAGAGATTTATCGTCTTCAAAAGAGATTCATCTGGGAAAATACTTTGGAGAAACATAAATATCATGATGTTCACTTAAACTGATGTCAACTATGCATGAAAACTGGAGAGATGACGTATTTATTTTTGCAGGAGCTGGAAGAGAAGGATTTTCAGTCAAGAATGTGTATGAAAGCATGGTTAATAACTAACCAACTAATGCTCATATAAAAGCCTTTATTTCTTTTAGTCTGGAAAATTCATTATTATTGTGTATTAATTTTGTCTTTTATTTCTATTTTCTTTCTTCCTTAGTTAATTATTGTCTGCTAATTTTTGGTTTGATTATTTTGTAATGTTTGGTTTTATTTATTTTTTTAGTATATTTTATTATTTATGTTTTATAATAAAAAAGAAACTTTAACCTTACATTTTTACATCTCTGGTTTTTTTTTTTTTATATTTCAACTTCACAATAATCATTACTACTCGAGACAAAAATTTGCTAGAAAGGCATGAGATTGAAAAAAGTATGAAACTTTATGAGCTAAATGTAGGAGAAGCTCTTGAATGGTTAAAGGTGAAGGCTTTTTTAAAAAACACAATTGATTCAAATTATAAGGACATTTTATACGGCACAGTAAGAGAAACATCTGACCTGATGCATCTCCAGACATTTTTTTGGAAAAAATAAGAATGTCTCACTTTTGGGAAAAAATAAAAAATGTCTCATTTTTAACACCTTTGTTGGTGTGTGATTTAGGTGCGTCTGAAAATGCATTTTCAAACACTAGAGACATTTTTAAGACTTTTTACGATGGTATAAGAGAATATATAAGGGTGGAAAGATCAACCCTAAAAAAACCAAGAAAAACACTGTTTGTCTATTTTTGAACAATTGAAACCTTCTTTCTTGTGTTTAATTTCTCACTTTCAAATGTAATAAAATGTTATATGATATTCATCTATCTAAAAGTAGATTCAATTTGTAATAAATTTCAGAGGCAAAATCAATTCTAATTGAAAACACTGAAACATGTGTGACAATTTCTAGAATCCATTTTGCCTCCTCAAAAAGTAACTATTTTTGAGGAACTAAACATACACACATACACAGTCACACTGCACCAAGAAACCATAAAATCAACCAACAGACAATAAAAAAGATTATAAAATTCAACTACTTTGTATTAATTCTTAACATTATGCTGTTAATGGTACAAAATGACACCTTCAAGTTCAAACAAAGCATGACATTTGCTCATAGTATCTTGGAGGTCAGACCGTAATTCGATTTAGATTCATCATTACTCTTTCGAAGTTATCACGAGCAACCCCAAAGCACCGATGAGAATATACTGCAAAAAAGAAGAGACAGCTTTAACACACTTATACTCGCTCTAATATAAAGAGTTGATTTGAAAGAGAAAAGTGGAAAATCATAGCCATGATTGTGTATAAAACATGATATGTAACTCCACAACTTTCTGTCTAATTCAGTATCCCTCATTTATAACAGATCAAATCCTAAAATCTATGTCATCATACATCTTTAAACCGGTCATCAGTTATCTCATAGTTAAACATCCTGATTATCATGTTTCACCATAAAATACATAAAACAGCTAACTTCAGCTAATGAAAACATAATGATCAGTGGATTGGAGGAGTAAACAAACCTTGATGATAGGTTTTTCCGTCATGATAATTGTCACCCAGCCAACATAAGGTAAGAACCTGCCATTGACAAATACAAGCAAATATCATAAAAGGATTTTCAACTGAACATGTTTCATACTATACAATGCAAACTGTATGAATCGGTGAAAGATAAATTTGGATAAACCCTTGGAACATAATGTTCGAAGGTCCAAGAAGTGTTTGATATTCCACAAATAGGTGTACAAAGACATTAATCGTGCATGCTCAGTGCCACATATCCCATTCTTATTATAGTTTGAGACTAAAACACATACAACCTTAACCTTTGTATTGTTAATTAAAAATATAGGTTGTCACCGCAAGCGAGGAATGAAGACAAGTTTAGAATCAAGTGGAAAAGAA
Source organism: Vicia villosa (assembly GCF_029867415.1). Taxonomy (NCBI): domain Eukaryota; kingdom Viridiplantae; phylum Streptophyta; class Magnoliopsida; order Fabales; family Fabaceae; genus Vicia; species Vicia villosa. The sequence goes on from NC_081181.1 coordinate 224,482,369, forward strand.
ATGCTATACCCGACAGCTCTACCCATAATGTGGTGCCTTTGCAGCCAAAGCTGACCATGGGCGTACAGAAGCCTGTCATCACCGTAATTGTTATCTCCTGCCAAAAACAGAAAAATGAATGACCGGTTTGCAAAAATGGAAAACTTAGCAAAAATTATGAAATAAGAGTATGGAGAAAAGAATGAGAGTCAAATTCACTTATAAAAGATTGGGTTTTGTAAAATACTATTTCTATTTCTATTTTTTTTTTTTTTTGCCGTAATAGTATTTATATATTAGTTATACTACCTTTTGTGAGAACATCGACCTCCCCATTATCAGCCCTTTCGTGTACCTACAAAACAATCAAGCATTAAGAGCCTCAAACAGGACAATCTTAATTATCATTCACTGCAAGTTAATAACTAATAACGGTATATTTTTGAAAGCATAAAGAAAGTTAGACAGGCGAAGAAAAGTTATGGAAATTGCTATGGGGAATCAGGATGGTTCTTTTGGAAAGAAGACCAATAGAAGTAATGTCAATCGTATCCATTTCTCACAATTATAAATTATCGCTTGCCAATGACAGGATGTTGATGAAAGTAGTTCAAACAATACACCAGAGGGTCAAAAGGTGAAGGAGGTATTTCTAATGGCTTCACAAATTAATGAAATGTATCCACCCATCTAGCATCGAGAACCACTTTTTCCTACTTTTCCAGGCTTTCACGTGAGAAGACACAGAGCACTTGGCCTCAGAATCAAATTCAGTAATGATGCAACTGTTGCAACGAACAAACTAAATCCAACCAAAATATTGAGCTTACCTTAATTACACGATGAACGATTGGAATCTCTCGTCCCTACAAAAGAAAAAGTGCACGCCAATAGATTTTGTCAGCAGGGAAAGAAAAGTCTCGAGCAGAATACAAAGAATCAGAAAAATGCTGATACATAGATATAAATCGAAGTAATCAAAACATTGAGGATAATAAAACCGAGAGGTGAACTTACATCTACATTAAATACAACAATCTCCCCTGCGCGAATTGGCTCCTTACTCATGTGTAAGAACAAGATATCCCCCTGAAAAAACCAAACATTCATTAGCAACAGAAAGAAACAGACAAATTATATTACCAAAGCTTCCATGAATAAGATTGGCTTACCCGCTTGAATCCCGGTTCCATACTTCCAGAAAGAACAACAACAACAGGAGATTCACTGCCGGTGATGCACATCAATGCCTTCCATATTATCAGTGCAGAAGTAACAATCATGCCTGAAGCAAAACACATAACCCCGGATTACTACTAAACCCATAAACCAGAATACAAAAAACCTAGAATCTCAATTGGGACTGTTAAAGTTAAACCCTACCCATCCTAAAATCAAACAAAATCATGGATCATTCTTGACATAACATAAACCCTAAAATGAAGAATTCACATCAAAAACATCAAAATTCTACATTTTCAAAATCGACCCAGGTCAATGTAGCTCTCGAATTAAAGTAAAACAACGTAAAAACATAATTTTGTTGGTATGAATTGAATGAAAAGATTTTTCAAGAGAAAGAAAGAGAACGAACCAAGACTAACACCCTGAGTGAGGACCTGACGGATCTGAAGAGATTTGATAGAATCCACAGTCTCACCGATCATACCCATTGCTTCTTCGTTCTTTCTTTCTACCAAACTTCACCACTTTCTTTTCACTTAACAAATGGAGAAAACCAAAGACCAATCCAAGGCCAATTTCTACCAAAACAAATTTTATTTTCTTATTTATTTATTACCCTAACTTGTTTAATTTCTTTCTTACTTTTTATTTTATTTTGAGTCATTCTTTCTTATTAGTATTTTTTTGGTGGTTCTGTTTTCTGATTGGATATAATGTGTCATTGTGACAAAACAACTAGAAAAGAAATGTCTTGTACCAATTATATTAATATATGCAATCTTTTAAGAAAAAAAATTACACGCAATCTAATCACTTTCTGATGTTGTTTTTTAGGTATATTTAGTTAAATATGTATTTAAAATAATTTGACTAGATATATGTTTAAAAATGTTTTAGGCTGTCAATACATAATTATTATTTTTTATTTTAATTTTGTTTAAGTTTTTTGGATTTTGTATGTAATTTAATCTTAGGAAATTCATTAAAAAATAATTTTTAGTTTTAGAAAATTTCTTTTTTAATTTTTAGGAAATTTTTTTTAAAGGTTAGAAAATCATTCAAAGTATGAATTTATATTTAATAGATATATTTTTCTAAAATTCAATGGATTGATGTATCTTAGTAAAACTATTAGCGAATTTTCAGTTTTGTTGAAGAGGGACGTAAGTTAACTTAAAGTCAAAATTTTTAAAGTAAAATGAAGAGATTCAATAAGAATGGTGCAATCGATAAAAAAAACTTGTATAACATTAGGGATGGCAATGGGCAGGGTTTGGGCAGGGTTTGGGCAGGGTACTATAGTACCCATCCCCATACCCGCAGTTTAAAGAAATCCCTGTACCCGAGCCCAAACCCGCGTGGGTATCAATATTTATGCCCGTACCCGTACCCTGTGGGTACTTCAATGCCCATATCCGTACCCGTTTACCCGCATTTATAGTAAAATTAAATCGTTTAATTACAAAATATCATATAATTTAAGTCTTTTTAACAATATTAAAAAAATTATGTATGTTATTGTTGAGTTAAGAAACAAATAAACACTTTTATTAAAATGTGTAATGATTTAATAGCGATATATTTTTAAAAAAAAATTAGAATCATGCATTTTTATATAATAATATAAATGACATTATAGAAATATATAGTGTGGGTATGGGGCGGGTTGGGTAGTAAGGTACCCGTGCCCGCACCCATACCCGCATATTTTAATGGGTAATTACCCGTGTCCGTGCCCATACCCATTTTTATGGGTATTTACCCTACCCGATATGAGATTTTTTGTGGGTACCCACTGGGGATGGGCCAAATTGCCATCCCTATATAACATGATTGTGTGAAACAACAGACTTCGACACACTTTCTAATTATTAGTCGTCACCATGTAATTCACGAGTCAATACGATATGGTTAATCTATTGTGTTTTTGTTTTTGCAATTTTGTATGAGTTCTACTCCCAGTCTTCATTAATCATCATGTCACTAAAGAGAGTTGGAACTTTCACCAACTTCTTCGCTCCAACCTACTTTTTTTTAATGATTTTTTTTTATGGGAAACTCATTGCATTAAGAAGAAAAGTCCCCAGAGGACAATACAGACAAAACAACAGGGGGCTCTACTAGCCAAGACCTATCTCCAAACAACCTGCCCAAACCAATAAGATTATGGGCCTCAGTATTTTGCTGCCTGCATAAGTACATAACAGATCCTAAAGAAAAACTACTAAGCATACTTCTAACATCAGTAACAATGAGATCAATAGATGCGATTTGTTCAACACCATTAATACAATCAACAACGGTTAAGGCATCCGATTGAACCAGAACCTTCTCGATGTGGAGCTCTTTTGCCAAACGTAAACCCCACCTAATAGCCAAAACTTCGGCCGTAGCTGGATCTACAGTCATGGCTTCCTTCTTACAAGCTGCATAGAATATTTTTGACTCCCCTGTCTTGATCATGCAACCAAAACATCCGGCATCAGTCTGAACGATGAACACCTCTCTGTCAAGGCAAGCAGACTCAGTGTGAGAAGACAAACGCGACTTTTTTGCCACAGGAACCTGCAAATTGAATTCAGCCACACAGTCCCAAGTTTCCAGCGCTACCAAATGTGGATCCTTGAACTGCTGCTGAAAATGCCTCAAATTCCTTGCATTCCACAACTTCCATAGCAGCGTGCACATTAATTAGACTGTCAGAGTATCAGGACCCTCTAAGCACACAAGCAGCCAGTCGATAATATCAGTCTCAGGGGCAATTCTAAATCCAAGGGGAGGGGAGAAACAAGCTAACCTGGAGAACTCACATTCAAGGAAAAGATGTTTGGTAGATTCCTCACACACACCACAGAAGGAGCAAGCAGTGTCGATTTTAATTCCTTTCTTATAGAGGTTTGTTTTTGTAGGAAGAATATCCTTACCCAGCCTCCACAGAAAGCTCTTAACCCGTGGATGCAATCTAACGTGCCAAACCTTCTTCCACAACTGATAAGCAGGGGCATTTGATGGCCCCGGTTTCTTGTGCATCAAGTCATTTTGGAGCCTGTGGTATGCTGAACGCACAGAGTAGCAGCCATTTTTCTCACTATGCCAAATCAGTTCATCACTTGGTCTGCGGAAGGACAGTGGAATACTGAGGATATGGTGCGCCTCCGTGGGTTCGAAACAATTGTTAACCACCTCATAGTTCCAACAGCTCAATTCTTGATCAATCAACTCACTAATTGTGGCATTAGGCACCAGTAAGTTTGTTGTTCTTCTTGGTTTAAAACCGCTGATTCCGGGAATCCAACGATCCTTCCAAATTCTGACTTTTGTACCTGTACCTATCAGCCATCTCGCACCCTTGGAAACACACTCCTTCACACTTAGTATGCTACGCCATGCATAACTGGGACTGAAACCAGCTTGAGCTTCATCTATGGAGCACTTAGGATAGTAGCGGCATTTGAAAATTCTGGATAGAAGCGAAGAATCATCCGACAGTAATCGCCAATAGTGTTTACCCAGTAGGCTGGTGTTGAAGTTCCATATACCTCTGAACCCCATTCCCCCAACTTCCTTTGAACATGCCATCTTCTCCCAACTGATCCAGTGTACTTTCCGTTCCTCGTTCTTTGCTCCCCACCAAAATTTGGCCAACATACTTTCAATCTCATGACAAACACCAGCAGGAAGCCGATAACAACTCATGACGTAGCTAGGAATAGCCTGAGCCACCGCTTTGATAAGAATCTCCTTCCCGGACCTGGACAGAAATTTTTTCTTCCAACCCTTAATTTTCTTCCAGACTCGGTCAATCACCATACTGAAAATATCCTTTTCAGATCTTCCAAGAATAATAGGGAGGCCTAGGTATTTAGAGTGCCGCATCACCGTCTTTACCTGCATCCTATTACGGATCCTCTCTTTCACATCATCGAGCACATTTTGACTAAACGACGCTTCTGATTTATCTAAATTCACCACCTGGCCCGAAGCTTCTTGGTAGACTTTAAGGATATTTGCAACCTGCTTCTGTTTCACTAGCACGAACAAACAATAAGCTATCATCCGCAAAGAAGAGATGAGAGATGGTGGGGGCCTGCCTAGCAACTTGAATCCCATGGATGTTTTTGTTCTTGCAAGCTTCCTTTAACAGACCTGAAAAAACGTTAGCACAAATGATAAACAGATAAGGGGAGAGGGGGTCTCCTTGTCGGAGACCCCTTTCCGGTGTAAAAGCTTTGCTTGGCTGCCTGTTCACCAGAATTTGATACGACACCGTCGAAATACACCTATGAATTAGGGATATCATGTTATCCGGAAAGCCCATCGCTGCAAGGGTACCAATGATAAAATCCCATTCCAACCTGTCGTAAGCCTTAGACATATCCAGTTTCAGCGCCATAACACCTTTTTTCCCTTCTTCTTTTTCATCCAGTGAAAGCATTCCATGGCTATGAGAGTGTTATCCGTAATCAACCTCCCTTAGACAAGAGCGCTTTGTTCTTCATCTATAATCTCAGGAAGGATTGCTTTGATTCTATTGGCTATGGTCTTCGTAACAATCTTCATAATCATGTTACAAAGGCTGATGGGGCGAAAATCCTTGGGAGTTTTTGGGTTCTTGCACTTTGGGATGAGCGTAATAAAGGTATTGTTGATTTCACTAGGGTCTTTGCCTCTGTTAAGAATCTCCAGAACCATGCTGCAAACACCAGCACCCACGATATGCCAATACTTTTAATAAAATAATGCCGGCAGCCCATCGGGGCCCGGGGCTTTGAGAGGATGTATCTGAAAGATGGCCTCCTTTACTTCAGCAGTAGAAAATACAGACGCACACCAACTTACCAGATTCGGGCTGAGCTTATCTTGTCCCACAGAGCAAACTCCTGCAATGTTAGTAGGTGAGGACGTAGCAAAAATGTTCGAAAAATAGTTCACAAGGATCCTTTCACAATGGTCATCACCTTTCCACCAACACCCCAAGTCGTCCTTCAGTTTTTTAATGGTATTTGTATTTCTCCTTTGGCTAGCTTTTCCATGAAAAAACTTTGTGTTGCGATCCCCCTGCTTTAACCAAACAACTCTACTTCTTTGGCGCCAGCAAGTTTCTTCCACCAGGAGGAGGCTGTTTCTCTGTCTTTCAAGAGCCCTATGATTCTCAATTCCTTCTTTGCTTGCAGACCAAGACGTTTCTTCATCCATCAAACGCTCGATCCTCTTTATTTCCTTTCCTAGCGTTCCAATCTTATACTCCTTGAATTCCCGATCCAGGTTTTGCATAGCTTTAATCTTCATTTGTCCTTGGACTTGGCCTCCGTTCCACATTTGTTCAACGATAGCTTCGCACCTGGGATCCTTAGACCAAGCCTCCTCAAAGCGAAAAACATGGATCCTCCTGCGTTTTTGCTCACAGTCAAAAGCCTCTAGGTCAATTCTGATAGCTGCATGATCTGACCCAAAGCGACCTAAATGAAACACTTTAACCGGCACGAATCTGTTGATGAAACTACTAGTTGCAATTCCCCTATCGAGACGACACTGAATATTAGCCCCATCTTGTCTTCCATTAGTCCACGTATACGGGTAACCTTCAAAAACCTAAGTCGATAAGCCCACAAAGGTCCATAACTTGACGTCCCCGCGACATCTGTCTAGCGGTTCTGACATTGCCTCCCTGTTTATCACTATCAGTCAGAACATCATTGAAATCTCCCACAAAAAATTGTTCTCTCACCTCCTCTTTGTGATAACGTATGCACCAAAGCCCACGTATTAACCTTGTTTTGCTCATCCGGGAAATCGTAGATTCCGTTGAAACACCAAGGTTGGTCTTCAAACTCATCCACTATTGTACCACTTATATGATTTAGAGAGTAAGAAGAAACATTCAGGTTAACACTTTCCTTCCATAACAGAGAGAGTCCTCCACCTCTAGTCCTGTCACTGCCACCACACTCAACTACCAGGCACCTCTCAAAACCACATCTACTTTTTATAATCTGCATCTCGTCGTTTTTCAGCCGAGTTTCCATAAGAAAAACGAGAGAGGGGTTTTCCAAATGGAGGAGCCTCAGCAAGGCTCGAACTACACGGGGACTCCCCAACCCCCTGCAGTTTCAACTTAGGATTTTCATTGGGGAAGGCAGTGTTGGTCCCCCAACACTACCTCTGGTCTATTTGCAAGATTCTTATCTTCCTCCTGGGCCTGTTTCCTCTTTTTTTCGCCACAGTCTTCCAAAGCTCCATCAGTAACCATAACGTCTATTAGCTGCCTCTTTCCCAACTCCCACTCTGCCGCCTTCTGTTGATCTATAACGGTCTTCTTAACACTCTTCCTTCTAGTCCACTTCCTTTTCTTAGCTGCTAAATGTTAGTTCCCTCCCGATAACTTCCCCGTTTTGGAGATATCCACTGCCCCTAGAGATTCAGCCACAGATTCAATCTCTTGTATGCTCGTTTGTTTCGAAGTATCTGCCTCATTTCCTCCTCCTTTCTTCTGTATTTCTAAAGGAACCCTCTACTCCACTTCCACATCTCCTTCCTTCTCCTTCCCCTTAGAGCCACATTTGCTTTGACTCGATGAAATGTTGAAAAGACTCCTACTGCAATTCCCGGAGCTAGAGTCCTTTCTTTGTTCATCCATGACTTTTGGAAATGGTGATGCTCTGAGCCATAGACCAAAAGAGAGCTCTTGTTCCTCAATATCCTCGAAATGTTCTTCACTCAATTCTCCAAGATCTTCAAAATCCTTTAACTGGTGCCCTATTCTTCCACAAACAAAAGAAAATGTTGGTAGACGCTCATATTTGAAATGGACCCTGAGAGCTTTCTCTTTGAATTTGACAGCTGTTCCTCTTTTAAGTGGTAGGTTTAAGTCCATCGTCACCTTGATACGCAGAAACCGCCCATTCCTGTGAGCTTCCTTCTGATCCATCTCTTCAAACTCTCCTAAGATACCGCCAATTTTCTTCGCCATGGCCTCAGATCTGAGCATAAGGGGAAGCTCATAGATCCGAACCCAAAACGATCCAAAATGCATATTCAGCGCCGACGGTTGCTCTTCACCCGACACACGAGCCAGGACCAGAAGGTTCCTGTCGAAACTCCACGGGCCATTTTTCAACACATATTCCAAATCCCTCTTAGTTGCGAACCGAAAGAGGAATAAGTTTTTGCTCAGCTCTTGCGTTTCTACAGGGTTCTTGAGTTTCCACGCGTTTATCATAGTGCTTGTGAACGCCCTAGCATTGAAACCGCCTTCTGTCCATAGCTTCCCAGCAAGGGTCCTTTGAAAGATCTCTTCTCCGCATACTTCGTCACCTTCCGCTACAACCCCTTCTTCTTCTTCCTTCGATAACGGAATGTTCTTCCATTTGTCCATCGCAAACTCAAAGATCCACTGATAAAGGATTAATCTCAAAAAGACGAGACGGTAATAACTTCCAGATGGAAGAGATGAGCCACCAAAGTGGGAAAGGAGCCAGATATCTGGGGAGAAAAGCGCCGCCACAAACCCTAGAAGGGATAAGGGAAGGGAAAGACACGATAAGTTTTTAGCGAGAGAAAGTTTGGCCTCTCTCTAGAAACACGTGGTTTTTGGCAGTGTTGTTTTTATGATATTTCAACCATGGAGCAAGAGGTTAAGTGCATGTTTGGATTGACTTCTACAAACTTTAAAAGCACTTATAATCCACTTCAACTTGAAAATTGATATTCTTTTCTTGTTTGGATACTTTTTCAAAATCATTTCTCCTCCTCCAAAAGCAATTCTAGTAGAAACTACCATTCCTAACTTTTGATTTTAATATAATCAATTCTATATTTATTATATATTATTTATTACAACTTTTTAAAAAAATTCTTCTTTACCCTCTTTAAGTTTTCATCAATTATTTTCTTTTTTATTTGTATTAGAATTTATTACCAGTTTGATAATTATACGATTCAAAATCAATTTTATTAAAATTATCCAAACAACATTAATCCATAACAATCACTTCTATATCATTTTATCCAAACATAAATTATTTATTCTAAATTCAATTCTATTAAAATCAATTTTACCAAATTCAATTATCTCTAAATCAATTTTATGGTCATCCAAACACACCTAAATCTATTAGTGCCATAAAGCAAAACCAAGCTTGCTGTTGGCTCCTGCGCCACCAAGAAAATTAAATTATATAAAAAACATAATATAGTACTAGTATATTTTTATGTTCGTTCATACACTAAATACTTGCATAATTTATCGGACAACTTGTTTGTTTCAATGTCTCTTCAGCTTCAGCTACCGCTTCGTGGCTGCGTTGGTCGGCGCGTGAAACCAACGACGTGCTCGCCTCGTGCACGAAGAGTCAAAACCTTGGCCACTCTATCACAACCCCAAAGCGACGGTGTTAACTGGGTGGAAGCAACTTCAAGTTTCTTCGAGCAAGACAAAAGACCCATCATGTTATTCGACGGTAAATCATCAAAATTCTTCGAATTTTCTATGGAGCAAACGTCTCTTGGATGCAACTTTTATTAATTTGTTTTGATTTTGAGACACAGGTGTATGCAATTTGTGTAATGGAGGAGTAAAGTTTGTTCGTGATAATGATCGAAATAAGTAATATTATTATAATATCCTTTCTCACATTTTCATTATAGTTATTAGTTAGTTAGAGCAGTTGATTAGTCAGTTAATTGGTTTTGACAGGACAATTAGATATGAGGCACTTCAGAGTGAGGCAGGTAAGATGTTACTCAGGAGATCAGGAAGAGCCCCTGATGATATCTCAAGCGTTGTTCTTGTTGAAAATAATAGGTATGTTTATTCAATTCGTATAAAAGCTATTTCTATAACAAAAATAAAAAACAACTTAATTGTTTTTTATTAGTCATAAGTTGTTGTTTTCATATGTTCCACTAAATAGGTTCGCATGTGTTTATGCTTGTATATAAGTCATAAGTTGTCTGAGAGATGAACTAATAGTGAATATCTGGTAACTTAGTTAGTTGATGGCTGTTAGTGGATAAGCGGATAAGGTAGATGATTCAATTTGTAGTGTTTAGTAAAATTAACAGTTGCATTCTCTTATAAATATGAGATCACAAAAAAGATATTGTTAATGAATATTTACTTTTTTCAATTAAGATAAAAAAAAAATGATAAATCATAAGCTATTTGAATTAGCTTATCAGAAAAAGCTATAAGCAATGTAGTCAAGATCGAGTGTTAGATGTTTGAGACTGAGAGTGCTACAATAAGAGAAAGATCGTTTTCATCGCTGGTGGGGTCAAGATTAAACTTTTTTGAAGCACGATCGTATAAAAAAACATGTTGCATTTTTTTGGGTCTGAATTATAATTTTCATGTTTTTGTGTATGTGTGTATAAATATACATATATGAAATTACAATTTTTTCCTTCGATAGGATCTTACATGCTATGCTAACGATCCAAGTTTCACGATCTTTTACAAGCTGACGGATCCTACTTAAGATCTCGGGCTTGACTATATTGTCTATAAACTAGTAAAAGTAAACTATAGGTTTTTGAGAAAATGACTTTTAGCAATTAAGTCTTTTTTTAACATACGGGCTTATAAGCTATAGGACATAATCTATAAGCTCATAAAAATGTTTTACCAAATAGAGCCTTAGTCAATTTGTTTTCACATGCTATTTCAGAGAGACTGAAAACAATTTATCAACATGTAAATAAGTTGATTCTATAATCTCTCACATACAATCTCACAAATACTTAAGTTAGCCGATAAACTCAAATACGTCAATTTAAACACGCCCAAAATATATTTGTGAGGAAAGTGAAAGTTTAAGATTGCAAGTTATTAAAATGAAGATTGAACAGTGAAATGTATAACTCTGGTTTATTTATTATTGTATAGATCATACATAAAGTCAGAAGCTGTGCTGAAGATAATGGAATACATAGACTTGCCCTTTCCTCAGCTAGCATTTCTTCTTCACTTCATGCCTCTGTAAGTTAGCTTCTTTACATTTTCATCATGTTATTTTATTGCTAAAGACAAACAAGGTTGTGATATATGGAACGAACGAACAACCGCAGGTTTGTCAGAGATTTTGTTTATGACAACGTTGCAAATAACCGTTACACCGTTTTCGGTCGCTCTGAATCATGTGAAATCTAGCATCATCCTCGAAGGAATACTAGTTATAACAGTATTTTGTTATATATGTAAATGTACTGTAAAACATAGCAAACAAGCTTTAACTTGATATAATTGTTTCCAAAATTGTTGTACCATGATGAGTTGTTCAAGCAAAAACTATAAGTTGAGGTTGATTAGTCGGGTCGATCCGTTACTAATGATTATAAATAAATTAATTTCTGATGGAATCTAAATATAGCTGATTCTATTACAGAGAGCATAACATTTTACATGGATAGTCTACAAACCAGAATTCAGAGAAGTATTCGCGATCATGCACATGTTTTGATCAAAAGAAAGCGACGAGTCTGTTATTACATATGTACTGCTATATACATTTCCAAAAGGAAGATTTTGGATTGTACATGAAAACAAACTTGAAGAACAAGCTGTGGAATCTGAATCATTCAACGTGGAATACTCCCTGTGACGGAAAACATTTCATCTGGTTTTCCTACGTACAATAAAACTAACCCATATGCATACCTGTGAATCAATCAAAATCGTTAACTTATTAAAAAACCGACTCTGATTAGTTTGACGGTGTAAACTTTTTACATCAACAATGTATTAGAATTGAACTTGAAAAGAAAATTACGATTTATTTACCCGATAAGTAAGATAATGAGTGCCAAGATCAGAAAGACGTACTGATACCATTTGTATTTGGATTTACGTTTTACGTTATATCCTGGAGGTACATATTTGCGATTCACATAACCGTATTGAGGGCGTATTAAAAGAACGAAACCAAGGAAAAACCCTGAAAGGAATCCTCCTATATGAGCTGAATTGTCCACATGAGGTAGAAATCCAACAGCCAAATTTAAGCCAATAATGAGCAGAAGACTTGTAAGAGCAGCACACTGCAGAAGTAAACACGGTGAATCGATCTGTTAAAAGTTAGAATTACAACTTCTAATTCAAAAATAGAAAAATACGAAAAATTCAACCACAGAACACACGATATTTGATCACGCAGTTTGACCAACTGAGCTAAGTCTCAGAGAACATTGTTCTTACCGGCACTCATACACATTAGAAAGTACCTTGTTTAAATATATAGTCCAATTGGTTAGAAGCTCGGAAAGCATGGCTCCCAGAAGTCCAAAAAGCGCACCCGATGCGCCAACTGATATGGTAGTTGGTGTTCCCGGGTCTCCCAGATGCAAAATCGATAACAAACTTCCACCAAAACCAGAAAACATATACAGTAATCCAATTTTAACTGCAGAGTCCAAGAGATCATACATAAATAAATCAACTAAACAAAGAAAAACAACAGTGAGTTTCAATTGAGACATGCTTACAGAATCCGAATTCGTTCTCAAGGCGAACTCCGATGAATAAAAGACTAAACATATTGGCAAGTAAATGTATAACTCCTGCATGAAGAAACATGCAAGTAAAGAAACGCCATCCTTCATTTTCACCCACCACAAGGTCCTTTTCAAGAGCTCCCATTACCCTCAGCCTGCACAAAGTTTACACAATAACACCAGAATGACCAATTAACAAAAGAAGATTAAACTTTAACATTGTTTTTTTTTTTTCTATGCATGCATGCATGCATGCATGTATTATAGGCATTTCATATTTTTGTCTTATGTTGCATATCCTCAAAGTAAGACCACAAATGCATGACATTGCAGTCGTGAAACCGTTCTAGATAGCTCAAAATTTGTTATATTGGACTGCAATTGTTGTTGCTGACCGCAACTTTTTAAAACCATGCATAGGATATGCAATTAACGTAATCATGAACATTATTTCATATATGATCTTTAAAATGACGATGATTATGCGAGAGAGAAGGGATTCTTACGTGCGAACAGAAGGGCCGAGGAGAGGGTTTTCGGTGAAAGGTTGAAAAGAGAATCTTCCCAAATAATGATAGTAAAGGCAATCATGTTCATTCAAATATCCAGGACAATCATTGAGATACATGCTATACACAAACAATACAATATTGGCTAAAAAAATGAGCGGCACCAACCACGAGAACCATTGTGTCGATTGTGGTATATGGTAAGAAGGCGGTGGTGGCGGGGGATAACGAGCCGCCTCTATATCGTTGGAGTACGGCGGCCTTTTCCCCATAGGAGGTTGTGAGGATTGTAACAAACGAGCATGCACCGACAGAGAAAGAAGAAAAACAACAGAAATAGAAATGTTGTGTTGGCAAATATGCAAATGCTTAGGAATGAAAACGATTGAGTCTTAGCCTAGCAGTTAAATTAGGTAACTCATTTTCTTCCTTATATAATAATCTGTTATTACATTATATATTACATTATGTTATATATAGTATATAGTACTATACATTACAATAATACACTCTCAATAACATTGCTAAATTTTTTTTTTTAATTTATAAAATCGGTATATCTGCGTGTAAATATAACCACAGATTAAGCTCAAAGAGATACATCGAATCATTCTAAATAGTAATTATTCAAAAATACAACAAAGTTTACACAGATTATTGTTCAATAATCGTAGTTACACAACAAATAAAAACAATTTGAAATCTTCTCAACAATTCAAAGGGAATTGGTAGCTACTTAAGCAAGCAGAATAGTTTAGGTTTGGTATGAGAGGCAGTTCCATGAGCATTATGGCAGAAAGAGAAAACCTTCATCCTAGGAACAGCAGATTGTATATAAACATGATCAAACACAATGTTGGAGCATCCAAAATTTTGGTCACAGTTCAAATTTATTGCTTTGTCTGTTAATGATGTTCCAACAATGTATTTGAAAGTTACATCACTCACTTTGATTGCTTGAGTCTATTACACATAACATTCAATAGAAAAATTTGTTAGAAATTATATTATATAAACATGATTTTTCATTAAAAAAAAACTTAGTTAGTGGATTTTATTGTGTTACCTTGTTTGGGCAAATCATTGGCTTAATACAATAAAATTGTTCAATGATAATTGGGTTGTTGGCTCTAACAAATTTGATTTTTTCAAAGGTGATCCTCCTAGCATATCCTCCTCCACCCTGTTGCATTTAAAATTATAATATGTGACCATAATTATATAAGCAAAAAATCCTTGGAATAAAAAAAGTATAAATTAATCCATCAGGTGACAAATACCGATATTACTAGTTTGGACGCCTTTGTGCGAGTTGGAACTCGGAGCCTTACTATTGTGTGTGAGTTTTGTGTTCTATTTAAAACTAGTCTATGTGTTCTATTTAAAACTAGTCCATAAGACGAGGATCATCACTCACCGGACTAATGCAACAACCATTAGGTTGAAATTAGTCCATAATGTGGACTTCGCCCAACTCAACAGATAAATGTCAAAATTACTATATTGCACACTTTCATCCGAATTTGAACTTTGAACATTATAGTTAAGGTGAATTCTTATTTATCTAACTCAAAAAGTTGGGTAAAGTTACATTCAGTATAAAACGTCTTGAAAACAACAAACAATTGTATTATTTAATAAATAAATATGTTAAAATTAAATGGTATCGTGTCATTGGTTGAAGGTACACTACCCAACTTTTTGTGATGGGTAGAGAAGTTGTCCCCGTTAGGTAATTGCGAGTTTGAGTTGTTCCATTTAAAACCACTCTATAAAGAGGGTCTTGCTAAGTCAACTAACAAATGCAAATATTACAAGACTGAAAGACTTCATCCGAGTTTGAACTCGAAATCTCACAATTGTGTGTACGTTTGAGTTTCTAGGAAGCACGAACACTCCAAATACGACACCGACAATGACACTAGTTATAATTTGAAAAAATTAATAAATAAAAAGTAATCACAAGTGTCGGTGTCTGCGACGAATACGGACACAACATTTTTCAGAGGTGTCGGTGGTGAGTTTAACCTTTCCATTTCGTGTATGTAAGCAAATTAGTATGAATTAATTACCTGCTTTGTCTTGATCCTTACTCCATTTAACGTCTCAATAATTGTACAATTTTTCACATGCACATCCTCTACAATATCACTCTCTCCACGTGCCCCCAATGATCCAATACTAACAAAAAAAAATATTTTCCTGATTAATATTATGTAAAGTAGCTAGCACATTTTAATAAAAATATTCAAAATTCCAACCTGATACCATGTCCTGGACCACATGTTATACCAGTTATGTTGATTAATGATGATCCAGCACTAATAGCAATACAATCATCACCTAAATTACAATTACACACAACATTCAATGATATTCATTTTTTGGTTTATTATCTAAAATAGATTAAAATTAGTTACTAATAATTTACCTGTTGCAATAATAGAGTCATGTACTTGAATTTCTTTTGAACCAGAAATATCAATGCCATCAGTATTAGGACTTTCTCCAGGAGCAATTAATTTGAGATTAGTGATAATTCCCTTTATACAATTTGTTAGAGTTATATGGCTTCTTGCTGGATTAATACTTTTATAACCTTTTAGTTGAAATCCATTACATCTATTAAATGTTACTGCCTGCACATTAATTAACATGAACAAAATTAATATACCAAATACTTCTGACCAAACACGTGTTTAGTATCTGACATTCAAAAACCAGACACTTTTGTTCAGAGGTGTCTGTATTTTGGAAAAATGATACTTACGGTTGGTGGACGACAAGTTGTTCCCTGAAAAGAGAAAAAATCATAAGAAAACTATAGAAGAGTGTATTATAGAAGTAATAGAAGTTGAAATGTTAAGCCAAAAAAGCACTTATATTTGACTTACAGGTGATGGATTTCCTAAGCAAGGTTGTTTCCACCACATAGAGCCTCTACCATCAATAGTGCCTTTTCCACTTATAATTAAGCCATTCACAAATGAGAAACCTATCCATGTGTTTAAATGAGATCCTGAATATTCTGATTTTGTTGCTGGTGCAACTATGTTCCCTGAAAGCTGAATTCACAAAAAAGCACTTAATTGGTTATTTTTCACTTACAACTAGAGAAATTAAGGACCTGTTTGAATGACTTTTAATTTTTAGTTTTTAAATTCTATTTTTTCAAACACTTTTAACAAACTGTTTCTTAAAAGAAAAGAAGTGAAAATCCATTTGGTAATCATAACTCTAAAAACTGTTTTAGAGAATAAATAGCTTAAAAACTTGTTTGATAGATTGATTTTTAAAATATTTTTTAAATAATTAAAACTATTATATTAAATTATAAAGTCAAATATATTCACATTTCTTATAAAATTAACATTTTTTAAATGAATAGTACTTCCTAGTCACTATAGAAATGATATACTGGTAGTTTTAGAATATCTGAATAAATTTTATTTTTAACTATTTTATAATTATTTTTTAAAATGTGTTTTAAAAATTGTTTACAAAAGAAAAATATATTAAAAATTTGTAGGAAACCTTAATTTAGTTTTTTGAAGAAGCAAAATAAAAAAAAAAACGTGTTTTCTATTTTTTTAAACAAAGTTCAAATTTATTGAAATATACTATTATACAAATTAAACTATTATAGAGTAAAAGCAATTCAATTATATTTATTTTGTATGTATTTTTATAAATAGGATGGCTTTAAAAGATATACAACGAGTCATTCTGACATCGGACATCAAACTTATGCAAATTCTATTGAACCATTCCGACGCATAGTTTCTCCTTCAATACTCGCAGTCAGTCCTTCCATATTATAATGAGTGCTATTTTTTTAAAAATAAAATAAAATATGATGCGTATATGATTTAAACTTCAATATATACGTATATTATTGATAGATTATTGGTAGTAGTGTACCAATAATATTTCAGAAACACAAATTTATCAATAAAATAAATTATATATATATATATATATATATATATATATATATATATATATATATATATATATATATATATATATATATATATATATATATATATATATATATATATATATATATATATATATATACACACACGTGTATACGTGGAAATGGTAGATTTTACCCATACAATAGAAATAAAATTTAAAAAAATGATAAAAAAATCAACAATAAATAGAAAATAAAAATGTCAAAAAAATAAATAAATCAATTAATCCAATTCTTATAGTTTAATATAAAAATATATATTTTATTCAATAAATTTTAAAATGTCATTGTTGTCTTTTTTTTCTAATACTATATATATATATATATATATATATATATATATATATATATATATATATATATATATATATATATATATATATATATACACACTAATACAATGCACATACATAAAAAAATAAAATAAAGGGTCTTGCTAACCAGTGCCCTCAGTGCAATGGTTAAGCATTTCAAAAAAAAAAATATTTTATAGAAAATTTAATATTTCAATTTTTGAGGCATTAAATATGCGGATTATCGAGATAAATTTACTATTTTTAAAGTCTTAAACATTGTCCTGAGAGTACTGGTTAGCATTTCCAAAAAATAAAATTGAATAACAATATTTATTTTTATAGCAAACAAAATTTAATTTCTATTAAATTAATTATATATGAAACATTATGGTGTGTCAATGTGAGGTATAAGAACAAATACATACAATAAATATATAAGTCAGTTTTATTTCATATTTAAAAACAGAAAACTGAAAACCAAAATAGTATAGAGTAGTTTTCAGTTTTCACATTTAAAAAGAGTCATTTCAAAACAGTTTTAAGAAACAATTTTTAAAATTGAGACAACCAAACAGATTTTTGAATTTTGAATTTTAGAAAAGAAAAAACTGTTTTTAAAAAGCTATTCAAACAAATTGACTTCTTTTAATGTATATTTTTTTCATACGCACCGGCCATAATCAAACTGTAGACCAAATAATTAAAAGATTCAAATATTTACCATTTATAGGACAATAATGATATTTGAAATTTTGAATGTCTTAATTATATTGACATGAATATCATGGTTACGAAAGTACCTGAATGTAAATATTTTTAGAATTGCATGGACCATTGAATGCTATTGGCCTCAATAAAAATGTCTTGGCTGCTGGTATGATCAGTTGAGATGTGCCTGATTTGCTCTTACACACATCTTTCCATGCTTTTAGAAATGCCTGATCAATATACATTACTAATTTTCATTAGAAATAGTTTTAAATTATTTTGATTAATCTTACACATGAAGCTAAATAGATTAAAAATTAATTTACAGGAGAATCATTGGTTTTTCCATCTCCAACTGCTCCATATTTCAACACATTGAAAGTCGTTGTGATACTCAATCCAGGTCTAACCGTACTCATAATCACTAACAATGTAAAAAAGCACTCCTGCGGAAAAACGAAACTTCAAACACAATATTGACAGAGACGCACACACATTATTATAAAAAAATGAATAAATTTATATAATTATATGTGTCGGTTTCATGCTAGAGCCAGTATTATGAATATTACACTCATAATACTCATAATGTAAAATGATGATTCTTGTGAGATACTAACCATAGTATAAAACATTGTTATGCTTTTGAACAACATGACAATGACAAGTATTTCACACCTTCAAAGACTATGTAACATACTTCACATTTTGCTTCTATTTATAAGGGTAATAGCATAAGTAGAACTTACATAATTAATTCTCTCAATTAATAAAATAAATCAACTAATGTTTCAAGTTGTAGAGTAAGTCAATTGAAGCATATTAAGAGATTGTGGAAAATTAAATTCTACACAAGCTAGTTGGAAAAACACATGGCTTATGGAAAAATGTACTTATCTAAGCTATCTTATGTTATTTTGGTAAACTGATAAATAGATAAAGAAATTGTTAACGTAGTTAGGATGAAAAAGTTCTTCAAACTACTTTGATTTCAAATCACGTTAATTGTCTTATAGGGAGACATTGGAAAGGAAATAATCAATTTGGCCGGTTCTTAATGCGATAACAAATTGTTTAGCTCAAGAAAATATTTTTGCGTGTACAAGAATTTCGAGCCATGTCTTTCAAAAAGATAACAAAAATAAGATTAGTTTAATTTTTAAAATTCAGACATATAATCAGTTCATTAAGACACTAGATTAATTAATCTTAGATGGTATCTCGTTGACTCATTATAAATAAATTGAACTAACCTAAAAATCTTTATTCTGGTGTGCGTTCCACATCCAAGGTCATCTCGACCAAGACTAACAACTCTTTAGATAAGGGCAAGCGAACTCTCAAGAAGTTCCTTACTGAGGATATATTGAACATAAAACGAATCTCCAAGAAGTTCTTTAATAAAGATATATTGAAAGGTTAAATATATTCAAGAGTTAGGAGTGAAAGGATCACATTAATTAGCGGAAAGACTAGAAAATTAAAGTCACAATTAGAAGAACAAGTTATTAACTTTCTTGACTTTAAGTCACATGAATAGATTGATCAACGTTATTCTAATATCTTAGTCAAAGAGTTAATTTAAGACCAATTTTTATTTTTGGGTGTAATAATAATACTTTAAATTAAAAATTAAGTTTGGTTTGTGCCTAAGAATTTGTTTAGAACTTATCACCAAGTGATAATCTTTGTCTTTAATTTTTATTTTAAGTTTTATGTGTTTTTGTTCATAATAAATTGAGATCTTAAATTCATTTTTTAACAAATTTTCTGTAATTTTAAATTGTTAATTGGTTACTCGAATTCAAATTTCATATCCTACTGTTAATTCCACTTATTAGAGAAAATATATATTAGGACTAAGTTTCCTACCCAATTTCACTAATTAGGGAATAGATGATACTAAAAAATAATAATAATGAAAAACAATATCATATTTCAATACTTCACCTCAAGGTGGTGCATATGCATCATAAACACCCATGTCAGATATGTAAGTAATCTGAAGTCTCCGAAGAGACTTTGTAAAGAGGTAGCAATTTGATTCTTATAATTAACAAAGAAGGTTTTGATGGTCCTTATGGTAATCTTCTCTCTAAGAAAGTGACAACCGACTTTTATATGCTTTGTCCTCTCATAAAACACTGGATTATATGAGAGGTGCAAAGCTGACATGTTATCACATACAAGTTTCATAAGGCTAACTTCACAAAAATGAAGTTCTTGAAGTAAATGCTCCACAGGGCCGACTTCACATACAAGTCATCGATATCTACTTGGATTTGTATATGGCTCCCCCTGATTAGGAAGAAGCTTTAAATCAGGATTCATATGAGTATCAGCCGGTTTGCAATATGTAAGACCCGTTTCTTCTTGAATATCAAGAGCATATTTCCTTTTGAGAGATAACAATATTCGACTTTGATTGAGCTACCTCAGTCCCTAAAAAATAACGAAGATGACCCGAGTCCTTAGTCTGGAAGTTCTGAAATAAGTATTATTTTAAAGCCTTGATACCTCATAATCATCACCTATAATTACAACGATGTCAACATAAACCACTAAATAAATATATTTATTTGATGAGGAGCATTTGGTGAAAAATGAGTGATCTGATTCACAATGGTTCATCCTAAATTGTTATAACACTTTACTAAATCTTCCAAACCTTGCCTGAGGTGATTGTTTCAACCCATACAAAGACTTGCGGAATTTACATACACAATTACACTCTCTCTGAGCAACAAATCCAGGAGGTTGCTCCATGTAAATCTCCTCTACAAAGTCATCAATTCATTCTTGATATCCAATTTAAATAAATGTCATTGTTTCATGGCATCCATGTACAGAAAGAGATAGACAAATTCCATCTTTGCAATTGGAGAACAAATATCACTATAATCTTGACCAATAACTTGAGTATATCCCTTTTACACTTGGAGAGCTTTAAATCGATCTACCTATCCATCAAGACCCACCTTAATATTAAATATCCATAATAATAACCAACAACAGATTTCCCAGGAGGGGGAGGAACAAGCTCCTAAGCATAATTAGATTTTAGAGCTGATATTTCATCAAGTATTACCTGTCTCCACCCTGGATGGGATATTGCTTCCTAAATAGTTTTAAGATTAGAAACAGATGCATGTGCAGTAACAAAAGCACAATTGGTAAGTGATAACCGATGGTAAGACACACAATTATAAATAGGTTAAGGGTTATGGGTTCAAAGATTACCTTGATGATTGGCAATGGTAAAATCAAAATACGGAGCCGGAGCAGGGGTGGAGGAGATTGGAATAAGAGTCAAATCATGTGGTCCAAACCTTCTCTCATAGGTGATGCCATACCAATTCAATAGTGGTGGATAGTCACCTATCACAACGGATGGACTAGAAGATAAATGAGGGATTTAACAGACTCAAAATATGGAGTAAGAAAAACTTGATCTAAATCAGTTTCAGGAACATCTGAGTTGGGAAAGTATGGTATGTCTTCAAAGAATGTTACATCTGTTGACGTGTAGAAGCAATGTATAGAAGGGGAGTAACACCGATATCCCTTTTAAATGCCAGAGTATCCCAGGAAAACATATTTGATAACACGAGCAGACATCTTATCAAGACTTGGGGAGAAATCATGAACAAAACAAATACTCCTAACGATATGAGGGGAAACAACGTATAAGGAATCTGTAGGGTGCAATAGGGAATGAAGAACCTGATCATTCAATACATAGGATGGCATCTGATTAATTAAATACCCAGCAGTAAGAGCTACATCACCCCAAAACTTTATAGGTACATTGACACTTATCAACTGGGTACGAGCAATGTCATCAACGTGTCTATGTTTTCTTTCAACAACACAATTTTTTGAGGTGACGAGGACAACTAGATTGACATAATATGCCTTTGGAGTGCATGAAAGAGTTAAAATAATAAGATAAATATTCTTTTGCATGGTCACTGCGTAAAATACGAAGGGTTTTTCCAAATTGTGTCGTGATTTCATAACAAAAATTCTTAAAAGTATTAAACAACTCAAAGCGTCTTTCGTTAAAAATATCTAAGTACAGCTTGAGAAATCGTCAATAAAATTAACATAATATCTCAAACTAGGACCCCAAACATCAGAATGAACAACATCAAATAGAGATATGGCTCTGTTATTAATATGATTGGAAAAGGATACTCTAACATGTTTTCCTAACTAAGAAGACTTATACTGTAAGGACTCTAAATGAGAAAGATCGGACACCATTTTCTTCAATTTTGATAAACTCAGATGACCTAAGAAATAATGCAGAAGATCGAGAGATTCGATAGTAGCACATATAATGGAAGTGGGAGTTGAAGATATTAAAGACCACTAGATTTAGTTATGACTCCAATTATTTGGCCCGTACTTCGGTCTTGTATCAAGAAGGAATTAGAAGTAAAGGTTATGGCACAATTTAAAGAGCTAGTTAATTTGCTTATAGAAATCAAATTGAAAGGACAACAAGGAACCAATAAAGCAGAGCTCAAAGAGAGAGAGGGAGAGAGAGAGGGAGAGAGAGAGAGAGAGAGAGAGAGAGAGAGATAGAGAGGGAATAAGTGACACTTGTCCAACACTAGTTGCCTCAACTTTAAATCCATCTGCAACAGTAACATATGAATATTTTGGTTAATAATTTAGAGAAAAGTGAGGCATTATCGGTCACATGATCTGAAGCACCATAATCTATAACTCATCCAATAGGTGTAAAATGAGAGAGACAAACTGTAGAATTACCAGTATGAGCAATGATAGTCGAGGAGGTGGCATGTTGTGTTGTCTTCAGCTTCAAATATTCCTTATACTCATTGACAAAAAAAGTAGTTTTGACTTCATCCTTTGACTCAAGGTTTGTAGAAGTTTGAGCAACATTAACAGTTTTGTTAGGGAAACCATGTAAGTTAAAATATCGATCTTAAGTTTGCCCAATAAATACAATAGAAGTTACCTATACCACGACCGCATCCATTACGTCCTCCACTACTAAAGTTAGAAAGAAAAGAAGAGGACCCAGTGTCGCGGCGCGAAAAATACGTGAGTGTAGCAAACACTCGAAATACAACAGAGTCGCCACCTGGGTTTATTTTTAAAGAGAAAACATAGATAAAACCCTAAATGAACAAAATTTGGCCGTTGCAACCAAATTCGGGTTCGAGAGTCAGTTATATGAAGGGAAGATATTAACACCCCTCAAATCCATTGTACTAAACATGAATCATCTAGTTAATTTTACGAATACAATGTTAACTTACATTATTTGTTTTCTTCTGATTATTATTATGCATTAAAAAAAGGAAATAAAGGACTACAAATAAGTTTTTTTATTAGGGTGCTTGACAATATTGCGAGTCTTGCTCCTACGTATGCTCAGGTGCGTTGAGGAATTCAAAGTTACGTATTTCTTAGTAGCAAATGACTGTGTGTTGGTTGTTTTTAGAGAGTGATGCTTAGTTTGCATTGAACAGTTAAACATTGCTTGTTGCTCGCGCTGGGAGGATGAAAAGTTTGTTTGTTTTGCGTCGAAATGGATATATCATCTCCCGTTTGTGAAAATGTTTTCTTAGTTGTGCTAAGGTGGAAAACATTTATTTGATGAGTTGGATTATTTTTAGGTGGAAGGCAAATAATCAAACTTAATCAAAGTGTATACCTTGCGTCCAATTATTCGTGAATAAGATGGATGTACTTCCATTCACCCTCAATTTTACACTCTCTAATTCTCTCTCACTCTTTCCCTCTCCGCACTCAATTAATGAATTATTCATCAACCTTGTGGCTCCAACTTCTAACAAGAGTTTGTGATGAAGAATGGAAACTTGTCATTTTATAAATATTTAAGAGGTTAACTGACCACTCCTCAACATTATTACAAGATTGTTTCCACAAACTCGCAACTCTAACCTCATAAATGCGTTAGGATAGTTATTTTTTTAAGTCAGTGTATTGCAATAATGCCTTGATATGAATGTATATTTACTCACGTGAATTACTTAATGATTTATTCTATTGTCGACTTACGCAATTAATTATGTTTATTTTCGATGTTTATTGTGTGATATTTCCTATGTTCTTAAGTGATTTAAAAATAACAAGTTTTCTCGCATTTTTTATTTAGTTGGACTTTTAAACATTTTTAAGTAGAGTTTACCACTAATACGATTAAGGTGAGAAGAAAAATTCATTGGTTAAATTAGAATAAGTATTGCCAACTAAAAAATAAAGGTGGTTCGAATTTTAGAAGTATCAAAATGTTTAATTTGGTGTTGCTTGCTAAACAAGGATACCATATGTTATATAATCCCGACTATTTGCTCTCTAAGGGGTTCTTAGAATTTGTTGTGAGTTTTTTTATTTTAAAAGTCATTTTTAAAATCAAAATCTATTCATAAAATTATGATCTCTTCCGTTCCAAATTATAAGACGTTTTGAAAAAAATATTTGTTCCAAATTATAAGTTAATTTACAATACCAATCCAACATTAATACAAATTTTCCTAATATGCCTTCTATCATTATTACTCTTATACTTTTTCATATTTTTTAATTTCGTTTTCAATATAATTATTGAAGGACATTTTTTTTTTGGCTTTCGCACTCTGGTTTTCAGGGGAAAGGGACCCTAGTAATCCAGAGCTTGTGCCGAGAGGTACGGGCACTGGCCAAACATTTTTCCCACCTAGGAATCGAACCTGATATTCTCCGGATTGCATCCTTAGCAGGAGCTTTAAAGGACAATTTTTTTTTAAAAAATTATACATCATTTCACTTTCTCATATAGTAATAATTATATTTTTAAATTCGTGTGAAATACCCAAAAAT
This sequence comes from Vicia villosa, assembly GCF_029867415.1. Lineage (NCBI taxonomy): Eukaryota > Viridiplantae > Streptophyta > Magnoliopsida > Fabales > Fabaceae > Vicia > Vicia villosa. Next base: position 224,507,376 of record NC_081181.1, read on the forward strand.
ACCTTATAATTTAGGAGGGTTGGTTTGTTATTTTATTTCAAAACAAATTTTCACTAAAACTCAAACAAAAATTAAATTTATAAATTTCTACTTTTGCTTTAAAAATAAGACATCACCATCAAAGGTCATCGACCACTACTTCAATAACAATTATAACCACTACCGACCACCACCGCCGATCAATACCGACCACCACCGCTGATCAATACCACCACCACCACCATAACAACTGTTATGACCACCACTACCACCTATAACCATTCTTACTACTTCAATAACTATTATAACCACCACCGACCGCTACTACGACTACCGCTGATCAATAGCAACCACCACCACTCTACCATTATTTATTTATAATATTTAATTATATTGCAAACCTAATCTTATGAATTATTTGGATTACATCTTTATCATGAACATTTATTTTTATGTTTATGTATGAAACTGATTTTGTGGTTTGAAAATTTCATAAAACTTAACTTAAACTTAAATTGATTTTGATTTTTTAAAATTTTAAGACTCAAAATATAAACTGATTTTAGCTTTTAAAAATTTCAAATCAAATAGATCATAACTCAGGGTCCTCACCAAAAAAAAAAGTACTTTTCTGCTAAAAATTCTTATCAATCCACAAGATAGTGCAAAAAGTCTGATTTTCCTCAAAAGTTTAATCAATAAGCACAATATGAGACCATGTGCAATGGTGTGTTTAATTGAGCTCAACATGGCAAAATCATGTGCAATGGTGTGTTTAGAGTAGTGTTGAGTGTGTGTTGGAGGAGAGATGTTGAGAAAACTCAACACCATGTACACTGACGCAGGGGCTGACGTGGCTGGTCTTGATTGGCTGGCCAGATTTTTATCCATTTAATACTTTGAACTCAATTATTTCGTTGCAAATTAATTTTTTGTTTTTACCAAAATTCATGATTTTTTTTCTCTATAAATAGAGACTTGGTTCATTTGATTTGGACACAGAAAAAAAACCAATTGTTTTTCACTATTTTTCTCTATTATTATCTTTCTATTAGTGTTTTTTTGAAGTTAAGTGTCTTTTGTATCGTATCCAATTATTTAAATAAATTTTGTTTTTATTACAATAAATTAAAAAATAAATTATTAAGTAATTATTATTTTAATTTAATTTTAATCGATAATTGTAATTTTATGTAATCATAAAAATAAAAATAAAAATAAAATTTAAATAAGAATATGAAAATAAAAAGTGGTGGGGTAGGGTGTTGAGTAAAAAACCATTGGAGAGGGTAAAAGTTGAATGGGTGTTGAGTTATTAGGTGGAAGAAAGAGAAAATGATGTGGAGTGTTGGGAGTTGAAAAAGTGGGTGTTGAGTGTTGAAACCATGGTAGATGGTCTGAGGTTTCGACAAAACTTTGGAACCTTCGTACTTCAATACATGTTCACTAGGCTTAACGAATTTTGAAAGATAACTTCTCAACAAAAAAAGAAACTTCTTCATAAAAAACGAACCAGTCTCTCAAAATATCACATAGTATATAACGTGGAATAATAATACAGACAGCAAAACCTACAAACATATATAGAAAACCCCTCATGAAGAGCTTATAAAAGGTCCAATAAGCCCACACATAACATAGGGTTTTACAGTAGGACACCAACCATATTATTTCCGATAATCTCTCCTCACCTCCTACATTTCTCAAAACACGCGATTTGTCTGGACTGTAATCCAAACAAATTGCGAGCTTGATAAATGCGGGAGTAAGAAGAAACTATCATTATTTATTCCTCGGCTCACGGGCTAAGAAGGTCGACTAGATTGCTGCAGCAGTAGTGGTTGGCAAATAAGTGCGACAATTATCAAAACCATACCAAATACCATTAGGAATGAAAGTGTTGTAGTAGAAAGTAGCAGGTGGATAGTTAAAGGTAGATACTGTAACACTCTCTGGTCTCCAACCATCGTATCCGGTTCTGTATAAATACAGATAGCATAATTGGTACGTACATGGCCCGTTTACATGAAATGTGTCTGTAGAACACCTCTCAAATGTCCTTGAACTAGGATCATCCAATCTCGGAACATAAACCTGATCCATTACCAATTAACCAACGCATTAATTTTCACAATATGCCTGAAAATAAATCGAACCAATTCAAAAATAGTTTGAAAATTAATTTGCCGAATTTGAGCTCAAACCTAAGCTTCTAAAACAAATTAACTTGACCTATGTATAGTAGATGATCCAATTCTTATCTGGTCGAACCGAATCAGTTTAACTGAACTCAGGTAGTTAAAGTTGAAATCAAATATTTGAAACAATTATGCAATTTATGAATGGCGGAAATGAACCTGATATCCATAAGCATCGCCGAATGAAAGACTGATTCGATCTCTGGTGTAAGATGGAGATTTGCAGCTTGTTTTTATAGTGACAGTATAAGCACAGGTGCTAGCACCAACAGCATTCTGCAACATGCATATTCAATTAATTTCAGATTTTACAATAACAAGATCTGAAAATGCTTCTGTAGAAACCATAATTTGGTACCTGAGTTTGAATTTGGTTGGGGTTGAAAGATTGATTAGGTTGAGGCTGATCGGAAGCGGTGGTAATCGGTGTTGGTTCGGAGAAGACGGCGATAATGGAGAATGAGAAGAAGAGGATTGAAGCGAGAGGTTTCATGGTTATGATTGAAGAGAATAGGTTGTAGGAGGTACCGCTGGAATGGGTTTTGGTTGGATTTATGGTAGCCACGACAAAGGGGTGAGTAGGTGGCTAGGGTCAATATTCGAGTCTTAACTAGTAAGTTCTTCGTTGTTCAATTCCCTTGTTACAAGGGTGATTAGATTAAGCTTAAGCTGTATTTATTGTTTTTGTTATGCTTTGTCATTCACATTGACTTTCAACGAATTCATTTTGATTCAAAGTAAATTAAATATAAAATAATTTAGGATGATGTTAATTAATTTGTAAAATAAAAACAAAAGTTTGCGTTGAAAACAACGGTCAAAAATATAAAGTTTAAGTATTTAATAATGTCATTGTATAATTTTTTTTTTTAATATAAATTGCACAAGTTAACATTGTCTAATTATTTATGCTTCATTAAGTTAGTGTAAAAGTTAATTTTGAATTAAAGTAAATACTCAAATTATTTGTTGTCATCGCTATTATAATTCAATTTTAGTTTTAATGATTTCTATATAATATAGATCATTACAAAATTATTTATTTAATGAATATCACCTAAGGAGAGAATTGGTAGAATCAATTTTAAATATAAATAATAAAAAAATTAAGAAAAATACTTATTAATAAGAAAATGAAAAAACAAAAAATATAAGAAAAAATCTAAGTATAATTCATTATCACTACAACCCATTATATATATTAATAAATAAAAAATAAATTAAAATTAAAATTCACCTCTAAAATAGTGATATATGTGCATTCTTACTTTTCTTCTTTAAATTGTTTCGTACTAAATAGCAATACTTAAAAATTAAATATGTCTAACTCAATTGTAACTTTTAAAATAGTTTTTTTTTGATAAAATAATTTAGTGATTAGACTTTAAAAAGTGGAAAAAATTGAAAAATTCAGTAGGTATATTTTGTTCAAAATTTATTTTAAACAATTTTCTTTCTTTTAGATTTATTAGACACGTTAATTTATTATTTAATTTATGTTACAATTAGACTTTGTTTAAAATTTATTTAGATTTATATTTTAAATGAGATGAGTGTCTTGATATTTTTTTCCGGTTCAACCAGTTTAATAATTATATGATTTTATTTTAAAAGCCAATTTAATTAACTAAATTACTCAATTTAATCATTCAATTCTATTAATGCCTGATTTAACGTCTGGTCCAATTTTTAAAACTATGAGATAGACTTATATAACCTGAAATAAAAAGTTAATCACGTGTCGAGAAGCTGTTTTTGGTCCTATCTGTCGCCTCGCCAAACTCGTGCGTAGTAAACAAACACCAAAGCATAATGAATCATGCCTCAGTTTAAATTTCTGTGCACATTCTTTTTTATGCAAAAGTTCCATGCACTTAAAATCCATAGTTTTAAAACAATAAATTGGAAGCATTAGATACTGTCAAAACTTAGTTCCATGGAAAGGAATATCATTATATATCGAGATCCTATTTTATTCACTTTAATGGCCACCATTTTCAGATAGCTTCTAGAGTATTAGTCCAACTAAATTCCTAAACCCTAATATTGTGATTTAATTCTTTGCCCGTACCACTCGGTTTGGTTTCGAATTTTAGAAAAAATGTATTTTCAAAGAATTTTCCTTTTCTGCAATGAACTTGCAAACTTAAATTACAAAAAAAAACCTAATTTTCTATGTCTATGTTGCATTTGGTGGCCGTTTAGAGAATGCTAGATATGGCGCTGAATCAGGAGAAGGAAAAAGATTACTCAACATCACTTGTCAACATACGAACTTGCCTTTTTATGATATAATCTCACAAGGGTTTCTGGGATTGAAACCAGTAGTAACTGTAAACCTTTATGTTTCTTTCCAAGAAGATATAGGTTCCCATCAATGTTTTATTCTTGCTTTAAACTTTTTTTTTTGTCCTAGTCACACTGCTCATGTCCAAATTTTGTCTTAATGTTTAAAAAAAAAGAAGCTTAAAGCAGCAAGCATGTCAACATCTGGTACATGAATCACCATTGGAATAAAAAGCATGTCTCATCAAACAAAAGTATACTTAGAAGAGCAAACCAAGAAAGAATGAAAAAAATACACATTGCACAAGGTAAAGGTAGAATGAAATCAACAATATAGATGTTACAACATAACAAAATGTTTAATCAAGAATATTGATGATAGTACAAGTATTTATGGGCTGAGCAAAATCCTCACCTGCACCATATTAGATAATAGAATATCATACCTAGAGGTTTTTGCCTGGCTTCTGTTACATGCCATTCTAAGCACAAGATGCTCAACACACAACTCAAACCACTGATTCTATAATGACTGCCTCAGAATTTCTCATTCAGAACTCAGTAGGAGGCTTCAACCTTATCAATCTCTTGATTCTATCTTTTTCCGTATTTTCCAAATATCCCTTCAAAAGATACACACAAAAAACATTTAAGCACAACATCAAGAAGAATCTCCTCTTTGCAACAATGGAATGCAAAAAGATAAAGATTGAATCAGAGGTGTGTAATAGTGAAAAGAGACAAAGTAGCAAGTTTTGCATAAAAATATGGGGGCAACCCCTCTGATTTTTGCTTCTGTTCACATTTATTCTTATAAGATGGGGTATCATTTTATGTGCATAGCAGAAGATAATCATAATGTGACGAGTCTCATGCAAAATAATTAACATCAAATAACAATAACTATAATAACTATAAAGATACATGTGATGACATACACTGTGTCTAAGGTAAGTAGAATGAACAAGTAAACCGAGAGCATTTTCAGAAGTTAGCTGTGATCTTTTACTAAACATTGTCCACCAATTTTTCTCACCTTCCATACAATTTCATCCAAACACAAGCAAATTCTTCCATACTTATCAAGGAAACGGCGCTCAGTTGGGGGCTTCCCACATACATCCTTTACAGCTGAGGTTATTGTAAAGATCACCTCCGACACTGGACAGAAACAAAACATTGGTAAATTAGTATTATCGATATCAAGTTACAAAAGTTCTTGACAGCTTTAACAAGCTGTCTAATATGCACAAGTTAACCTTGCACCATGCATGCATTTTTTTCCTACCATTTGATCAATAAATCTCATCATATCTCATTTGATCCAATGCTAGAAACAAACTTGTACATGGTGCAAGACTTATCTCGCATGTGCACTGTAGAATTGGCCTTATAACATACACATTTTTTCCGAAATTTCAATTTCTAACTCTTAACAATATGCTTGCGTTACTTGGTATTATTATAAACGACGAAGACATCAACTGTTACTATGAACAAATAACCTTGTTTTTAAATTAAATGTTTTCATTTTTATTTTCTTGGAAAGTTAGACAAAAGTGTCCTCTAAGTTTAGATTCTAAGATGTACTACAACTAGTTCACCTGATTGCTAGCTCTTCCATTATGTTATTTAAAATGTAATGCCATGCTTCCAACACCACAAGAGTACCCCCCTTTAATTGCTAGTATATCTTTTATTAATATAGGGAATACGAGGGAAGGTTTCCATCTTTTATTAAGAGCGTCTTTTTCTAGGGAGCATTTCACGATTAAATGAGAATGGTGGGTTGAGGGGATGGTGTGAAGAGAAGCTTGCAAGAATTGAAGACAATAAAAAGAAAACGAAATGGAGCAACGGTTTTGAATGTACATTCGTGTTAGGAATATAAGGGCTATGATAGAGGAAATATTGTGCAGGATGGACGAGATTCTTGGAAACCCAATTGACAACATGAGGAGAGGCAAAGCCATGGGTGATAAGTTAAGAAAATAATCGACACATTAGGTGGTAGAATAATTGATATCTCAGACGAGATCCAAGAATGAAAACTGCAGACAAGGACAAAAACAGTTAAGAACCTTACAAATGTTGATGCAGCTACTGAGATAAAAAGACAAATTCAATCGCCAGATATCAGAGTACATTATTATCTTTAATATGCAAGTTGGTGGACCCTGGCGGAATAATGTTTTAGCAAACTGATCACCTAGAGGACAAGGTTAGGAAGAGAGGGAGGGACTAGTAGATGTATGTAAGGACTGTTATAGAGAAGGTTAGTTTGTTGCGTTGAGATAATTAAAAAAAATAAAGTTGTTTCCTGTAAATAAGAGGAGGGAGTGATGTCTTGTTATTTACAACAGAAATGAAAACCCCGAAGTTCTGCAGTGTAGTATCTTTTTAATTGAGGTTGTCCCTATTTCTTTCTATTGAGACGTGGGGTTGTTATCTAACTTCAATCCGGAAAAAAAAAAGAAGAAGAGAATATTCACTTTCAAGCATCAACAACTTAAGTGATTCATTTCTATGTTCTATTTTACCATCAGCAAGTACAAAATATTGCTGCAATTCCTTATTAAAGCATTAACACCTGAGATGAGTAACTTGTGTACTTTTATTTTACCATTTACCATCATTGTATATAAAAGATTGATTCATAGAATACATACAAGCAAGTTCATCGTACTCGTCCTTCCCCACGACGTATATACTGACATCTCCAAGTATTGTGTATACAATATAAACTGACCTGATAAAGATAAGAAGTAGAAGTAAAATACTAAATCACCATGTACTCAAAGGAAAACTGTTTCATCACATATGAATGAGACATAACTTTCAAAAGTGAAGGAATATGAATGAACAACATTTAATATGAATCAAACAATATTTTTTTCTCAAGAATCCTGTAACATATATTCTGATTTTGAATGGACAAGTTCACATGTCAAACTTTTTAGCTTCCAATTCCACGACTCATTTCCATATTATCGAAGGATTACACTATCTGAAATATCATAGTAAACAACTAATGTTACTCACTCTGTTCTCATCTTTTTGCATTAGAAAGCACAGATGCAAACGGTGCAAAGTATATCACTGAAGTACTCAAGCACGAGATCTTAAGTAAGATCGGTCGGTTTGTGAAAGATTGTAAAACTTGGATTGTTAGCATGACACGTAAGATCCTACTAAAGGGAAAATGGTAATTTCAAATATATTTATGCACACATAAGATATTATGATCTTACGATCCAAAAAAAGGCCCAACACGTTTTTTTTACGAGCTTGCTTCAAAAAGCTCGATCTTGACCATATCGGCGACGAAAACGATCTTTCTTTGATCATAGCACTCTCAGGCATCCTTGGCACATAAGATATTATGATCTTACGATCCAGCACTCGATCTTGACTACACTAATCACTGTCATAGTACTTAACTGATAATGATTCAAATAAACACATTCAGCAACCCATTTACCTTGCCACTACATTCCTAGTAACCAAAATTCAGTCCTTCCCCACATTTTCAGAATCAGATAAAGTTACAGAGCGCTATTACATAAAGTAACCTATCCAGGTACAAAAGACATTCATACATGACATACAAATGAGAGAACAATATATACTCACTTGTGGCAAGCAACTAGAAGTTCTTCATTTTTTATACCCTTAAGATTGTCAGCTCCTAGTTTGACCAAGAAAGAACGCCAGTGTAGACGCTCCTCCGCAGGAACTCCATGAAAACTGCAATCATAAATCCACTAAGTTCAGTGCTAATACCATTCAACTCAATTCAATCCAATTCAACAGAAAGTGAAGCAATTTAGCACATTACTCTTAGGTGTAAATCTAACTAACACTAACCAATCCTCAATTTAGCAATTTAATATCAAAATAGGTTATCAAAATCCCTAAATATATGATATATGATCTATTAATTTCGTTAATTGCCAAAGCATTAAAAGGATTAACCATGTATACTTATAAAAGATTTGATTTTCAAAAAGCTTAACAACTGTGTTAGTCTAATCCATTAAAAGATCAAGAAAAACCAATATTGAAACTTCGAACAGCATCCAGATCAAACAAATTGCAGAAAATTGCAGGAAATTAGTAGGTAGAATGTATAGATCAGAGAGAGATGGAAGTTAACCGTTCGATGAGGATATTGCCCTCCGCGTTCGCAAACAGCACCGCGAGGATCATTTTCTTCTCGCTCTGAAATCTAACTGAAGTTTGTTTACCGGCGTCGTTTAATTGACGAGTGCCAAATTACTTACATACCCTTGTGAAGAATAATTTTTCTTTTGTTTGAAGCAGTGTTTTAAAAACCGGACCGGTCATCGAACCGGTGAGGGTACTGGGTCACTGGTTTATTGGTCGAACCACTGGGTCACTGGTCGAACCGCACGACCAAACCGGATTAAACCGGATTAAATCGGATAACTCAGTTGAATAGACCTGTCATTATATAGGTATAAAACCAGTCGAACCGGATGATTCAGTCTCTAAAAAAATATAACTAGCTTTTAAATTTTTTAAAAATATCATATCATAAATTCACAATTTCATAACTTAAATTCAAATTTTAAACAAAGGTATCACACATAACAAAATAGTAAAAAATTACAAAGTCTAACTGCAAACAAAGACTAATTACAACATAATCTAATTGAATAGTTTATAACAAAATAACTCCGATGTTTACCAAATTTAATTCTAAATAGGATCCTCCTAAAAAGAAAATCAAATAAAATTCAATATGTTTATTTAACAAAATTTATTAGCAAAGATAACAAATAGACAATAAAGTTTTTAATTTGTCACTAACAAAAAAACTATGTGTGAGAATGCTATTTAAGTAATATACTACTAAATATATTAAAAAAAAGTTTAAAAGAAATGTTAAAAAAAAAAGTTTAAAAAAAATTTTAAAAAAAAAACAACAATTAAACCGCCGGTTTTCCGGTTTTCACCGGTTCCCACCGGTTTGATGGCATACCCGATCTGACTATTGAACCAGACCGGTTACTAGGCCGGTTCCCGGTTCGACCGGTCCGACCGGCCGGTCCGGTCCGGTTTTTAAAACACTGGTTTGAAGTCTTTTAAAATGAAATAAAATAAAGAATTAAATATGTTTTTTATCCTTATTAAAAAAAATATGTTTTACTTTTTATAAAGAGTTAATATCCATTTTGGTCCCTCACAAATATTACACGAGTCAAATTAGTCCTTCACAATAAAATAGACCCAATTTAATCCCTTATAAAATTTAACCGGATCATATTAGTCCTTTTGTTAATATTTTTTTCAAATCGATTTTTTCCTAGTTTTAAACCGTGATCGGACTGCCACATTGGATTTTATTTATTTTTCATTTTTTAAATACTAAATTAATTTTTAATTTTAATTTTATTTTTATACTATTATAAATTAATATTATAAAAAAGTCAAAATTGTTTTTTATAAGGAGTTGAACTCAGGCCCATGTGGTTAATTTTAAACAATTCTAAATTTAAAATAAAAAATACAAAATTTGTATCAATATGGTCTCGAACCTAAGTCTCTTCAGATTAAATGACAGTCAATTTAATACAATAGAAATTGATTTGTCTATTTATAAATGATAGTCACTTTACTATTAATCGAAATTGATTTGTCTAGTGGTGATAGTCACTTTCCTAACTGTAGAAATTGATTTGTCTAATTGTAAATGATAATCACTTTATTAACAAAAGAAATTGATTTATCTAGTTGTAAATGATAGTCCCTTTACTAACAATAGAAATTGATTTGTCTAGTCGTAAATGATAGTCACTTTATTAAAAATAAAAATTAGTTTATCTTGTTGTAAATAATAGTCACTTTACTAACAATAGAAATTGATTTTTTTAGTTGTAAATGATAGTCACTTTATTAACGACGAAAATTAATTTGTCTAGTTGTAAAGTGAAAATCATTTAACTTGAAGGGACTTGGATTTGAGACCTCATAGGTAAAATTATATGTATAGAATTTGTTAATATTAGTAGAAATCATGGAAATTACTTGTTTAAAAATTACTTTATAAGAAACAATTTTGGCTTTTTTGATATTATTCATTGATAACCGTTTAAAAATGAAATTAAAAATAAAAATTAATTTAGTATTTAAAAAATAAAAAAATTCAACGTGTCAGTCCAGTCACGGGTTAAAAGTATGAAAAGAACCGGTTTAGAAGTAGGAAAAAAATGATTTGAGAAAAATATTAGTAGAAGGACTAATATGATCCGGTTAAATTTCGTTAGGGATTAAGTTGGGTCAATTTTTTTGTGAGGGACTAATTTGACTCATGTAATATTTGTGAGGGACCAAAATGGGTCTTCACTCTTTTATAAAATTATTTTTGTACAATGTATTAATCTTTTTAAAAAGACTAAAACTACGTGCATAACTAATTAAAACATCATTTTTTTTATAAAGATTAAAACTCAAAATTGATAATTTTATTGGATAAAAAATATATTTAACCCTAAAATAAAATCCTATTATTGACGGAGTTTAGTGTTTAAAGTATATATAAACCCTAAAATAAAATTCTATTAACCCTAAAAATACATATATGAAATTAAAATCTTTAAATTTGTCAAGTCATATCAATATTTTAAAAATAAAAGCGTGGTTTTATCAGATACATGTTTTTATTGGATGACAATATAAAAATATTTTACATTTTCAATGCATATTTCATATCGTCTTGTTTGCATTAGTTAAATTAGGATGGAGTAGATCCGAGTTAATAAATATTTATTCTATTTTATTTATTGGTAACTATTATTTTTACCTCTTGATTAAGGTGGAATTAGAAAATAATTGTGTCTTGTCTTAAAATATTCAAATAATAAAATGAAACCTTTTCATTTCATTGTATTCAGTTTCACTCCACTTCTTTCTATTTTGTTAGATTCGTTTTAAAATCCCACACATAAACGTAAACTATCATTCAATTTTATTAAACTTGTTCAGTTGTTGTATATGAACATTTGATTAAGAGACACAAATTCTCCAGATATCCCACTTATTCGGGTGAAATTTTGGCCATTAAATTATTAGATAGTAAAAGGAGAAATGTTTTAAACTTAGAGAGGAAAGTTAGAAATCATATCATCCATCAGTAGAAACATGTATGCTCGTCCCGTTTAGGCCCACTCAACAAAAATTTACAAAAAAACAAAAAACGAGACAAAGATGACATAGTAGAACATGCAAACCAGAAATCTTGACTCGCCATATAAAAATATCATGGCATAACGAACGTGCGGGCTCTACCCATCTAAAGTCTAAGAGTTGTAAAAAAAACCTTTTGAATATAAGACTCATAAAAAAACTCTAATATGATGAAAATTAAGTTTGACATTAAAAAACATGTTTGATGACAAAAACTTACAAATCCATATTTTAAGTTAGAACTATTCTATAAAAACAAATTGTTTCTATTAAAAAAACTTCAAACATCTCCAAATCAATATGTATATGGATTGTTTTTACATCAAAGTGTATTCAAATATAGAGTTGAACCTGTTAATTCATTCCACTAACCAAATATGATTTATACAATTATATGTTAGTCTAAGGTTTATATCCAAACATTCTTGAGAAAGCATAGAAGCTTGTGTGTTTTTCTTAAACTTGCATTATAACCCCTAGCTAGCCCTACTATATATGTTAAAGCCATTTCATTGCAATGTCAACATCTAAAGTACAAAGAAGGTAATGTATAATTTGATCATTTTGGCTTGTATTTACTATGTGGCCAGTGGTCACACTATTATACTATCGCAATAAGTTCACAAAAGTTCCTTAAATTGTTCTATCATTTCCACATTTCAACTCACACTATTCTCACATCTCTCTTTCCATCTCTCTCCCTCATATACCTAGCTAGAGAGGGAAGATAATTCTAACCAACATGGTACAATCAAAGAAATTCAGAGGTGTCAGGCAACGCCATTGGGGCTCTTGGGTCTCTGAGATTCGTCATCCATTATTGTATTAACCTCACTCTCACTTATTTATTTTTCTTCTTCATAAATTTTTTAATAAAAGTTTATATTAATGCATGTTTGTATTTTATATGGTGGTGTGAATAGGAAAAGGAGGGTGTGGTTAGGAACATTTGAAACAGCTGAAGAAGCTGCTAAAGCATATGATGAAGCAGCAGTTTTGATGAGTGGAAGAACTGCAAAAACCAACTTTCCAATTAACATGGAAAATAAAATTTCATCTTCGAGTTCAAGTTCGAGTTCGAGTTCTTCGAAAGCGTTTTCTGCAGTTCTGAGTGCAAAGTTAAGGAAGTGTTGCAAGTTTCCTTCACCTTCACTCACATGCTTGAGACTTGATGCAGAGAATTCGAACTTCGGTGTGTGGCAGAAAGGCGCGGGTCCTCGTTCCGAATCAAATTGGATTATGATGGTTGAGTTAGAAAGGAAGAAAAGTGATTCTGTGGCTGAGAAAGTAAAGCCAGAAGAGGAATTATGTAAGAATGGTTTGGATGATGAACAGAAAGTTGCTTTGCAGATGATAGAAGAACTTCTCAACAGAAACTAAATCAATGCTTTCACTTTCATGTGTGGGACTCATTGAAAGGAGAGTTTAATTTGAAGTTCCATGATGTTTGTACTTGTCTTTGTTTGTTTGTCATATGTAGGAGTGTGTTTTATGATGATTCATATCTTGTGTTTTACTGTTTAGTTTACCACATGTGTAACTGCCTATAAGCTAAAGTTATAATTTTATGTTCTCTGTTAAAAAAATTATATATATTTAGTTAACTAATTTGGAGTTATTCTATGGTTTCATTCCATGCATAATTTTTACTTATGATTATTGTCTTCTGTCATCTCTCTCATGTCCATCGTCTTCATCTGGTCCTGATTTCAGCCATTCATCTAACAATCAATATTGTTAAGGGATTTTGGTTTTTTAAGTATATTTTTAATGTTTCATACTGGTTACATTGTTGCTCAGATTAACAATTAAAAATGTATGCTAGAAGATGATGGACTCTAAATTTCCTATAGAAATAAACAAAACCTATTATAAGAGGAAAAATTATGCCAGCACTCATTCTAGGCCTAGAGTAATATATTGTGAAAACTAGGGGTGTTCATTGGTTCGGGTAAATCCGAACCAAACCGCAATCCAAACCAAACCATAGTGTTTGGGTTGGACATTTTTTTAGTTCGGGCAAGAACCGAACCAAACCAATGAAATCCAATGACAATTGGTTCGGGCATCGGATTTTCAATTTTCTACCCGCAAATCCAACCCAAACCAATCATAACTAATTACGATAAAAATTACTACTAAACATTCAACTTCAACCAGAAAAAAGTGAAATGTTGTATGTGGATAAGTTATGTTATTTTAATTAGTTATTAGAAAATTATTAGTGTATTGTGGTAATTGAGCATAGAGTTATGAAACACATTCATTATCATATTAACTGAAATACCTAATTATAGATTCAAAAGTCTTTATGTTAGATATTGTTCTTGTTAGATATTTTTAATCTATTAGGGAAAAAGTGCTAGTTTAATATTTATAATTGAACACTATTGATACTATTTATTTCTATTTATTTATATTATTATGAAAAATTAATTTTCATAAATAAATTATTTTTTTCAAATATTTTTTAATTATTTATCTATCCGATCAATCCAATCCAAACCAACCCGTTGTTTTTTGGTTCGGTTCGGTTTGGGCTTTATCGCAAAAATCTATAAATCCAATCCAAACCAATCCATGTAATTTTAATCGGTTTGGGTATCGGATTCTCTCAAAACCGAACCAAACCGGCCCGCGAACACCCCTAGTGAAAACACTAATAGAATTTGTTGATAAGTTGAAACACATTAAGTTTCCGTGGACCCTCGACCCTATCGCGCGCCAACGTCGATTTCAGCCATTGGCCGCATGATGGTGTTTTTTGCCCAAGACAATTTTACGTCAGATTTTACTGTTCTGACAGTCCGTGAAAATTTTGATTGGATTTTGCGGGAAAAATTTGATGGCAACTCCGATTCCGCCATCCGGACGTCCGTGACCAAGTCCGGACGTCTGTGACCAGGTCCGGACGTGCGTTTGGCCTGGCAAGGGCACCGCAACATTCTACCAAATTTTGATCTTCGACCAAAGAACGATTCAATGATTGGAATGCCTGAGTTTTGTGAGAAAACTTCGATCGAAACTCTGATTCCAATGGTGTGACTGTCTGTGACAAGCCTCGGACCTTCCGTGTGCAAGCACGGACACCACAAAATCCAGCAAAATCTTAAATTTTGATCAAAACAATTTGATTCGATGATTAAAAATTTGAGATTTTATTGGATTTTGCGGGAGATTGTCGGATTTCTCGTTGGAATTCCTTGGAACACCTATAAGCGTGCCCCTTCGCTACTGCATTTGCCTAGGTCGGGCCTGTTGGTTCGCGGCTCTGCCGTCCTTCATCAACTTTTTAGCTTCTTTACCACTTTCTTCAATTTTAGTTTCTGAAAGTCTTGAAATATAATTTCCTTCTTTTCAACACTTAGACTGTGTTTGGTTCAAATGAGGGGGAGAGGAGGGGAGGGGAGGAATTTTAACGGAGGGAAGGGGAGGGGATTTTTTTTAATTAAATAGGTGTTTGGTTCAAACGAGGGGAGGGGAAGGGAAGGGAATCGAGGGATTTTAATTAAAAATGTGTTTGGTTCAGGAGGGGAGGGGTTTTATTAATAATTTACATTTTTATCGTTATTATCTTATGTAAGTGATACAATATGATATTGTGAAAAATTTATACATATTTTTTTGTTAGTAAAATTTCTAATATTGAGTGACTAAAAAGTAAAAAGTTATAATTTACTACATAATGTTAAAAAATTAATTTCACTTAATTCGAATAAAATGTTCAAAAATAAATTAAATTATATGTTGATAACAACTTTTAAATCTTAATGAATTATTCAACACATTATATACATAAAATAATTTATTATTAAATATAAATGATTTAAATGTTTTAATAAATTAAATAAAAATTAAAAATGAAAGATTTAAAATTTGATCTAAAAGAAAATTATGATAGGATACATAACAAAATTAGAAAAAAAAATATAAATAGACATAAAAGAGTTATAAAAAAATCAAAAAAGTACAATGATTATGATTTATATTAAGGACAAAATTTTTTAAATAATTTGAAGGTGGAGAATAATTATAATAAGTTGATAGAATCAATCGGAAAAAATCACACAGAAGAGAGCAGTAATATAAAAGAAAATCAATAATTTTGAAATATTAAAATAAAACTGAGGATATTATAGTAATTATAATAAGTTTTAAAATATCAATGTTCAGATTACCTCCCCTCCCCTCCAAATTCCCCCGATTTGAAGGGACGCAAAAAGTGTGTTTTGGAGGGGTTTTGCTCCCCTCCCCCCCCCCCCCCCCCCCCCCCCCCTCCCCTTCCCTCATAAAATTTGAACCAAACACATTTAATTAGAAATATTCCCTCCCCTCCTCTCCCTTCCATCTACCCCGAACCAAACACACCCTTAAGGTTTTAAGATATAATTCTACAATTATTCACTTTGAATTAAATTATGGTGATGTTAATTTATCCATCAACCACCTTGTTGCTCTCTAACATGTTGAAACTATTATTCAACAACCTTGATCAAGTTCAAGACATGTTTGAACCTTTATATTTCCACTTGAATCCATTTTCTTCCAACCATATTTTTTGCTTCACTAGCCTAACAAGATCACAAGTGTGATTCTCCAACCATCTTTGACTCCCTTTACTTTTGAATATCTACGTGAATGTCTTTGTTTCCGAGTCTGCAATCCTTCAGCCACATTCAAAGCATAAATATGAAAGCAACATAATTCTACCTTTGAGAAGGTACAACACCATCCTTACCTTGTCACAATCAAATAATAATTAGAGGCTTTTGTAATCATTCACTCACTACTACTAGTATCCATAACAGAAACCTCCTCCTTGAACTGAGTCTTTCCCCCATATTTTCTAAAATCTTCATCTTCATATCTTTACTCTTCCTATTCTTCCAGGACTCATTGAAAGTAATCCACAACTAGCAAACTTTGATCCTCCATATTTCATTACTCACAACTTATAACTGTCATCACCTCTTAGATAGATACTGAAGACATGATTCACAACCTTACCATCAAGTTGAATTAGTTTGATTTAATCAATATGTAAAGTTTTAAGGACCTTCAAAACATATAAGTCTTCAAGTTTCCTTCTTCAAACCTCTATAAGTGTCTGAAACTTTATTCTAGTGTATGCATATTTGTCGGCTAGGTAAGCTACTTTGCCATCAACCTTACCCCAGAAACCCAATGAAAAATCAGTGGTCAAATGCAATTTTTTCACATGTCTCCTGCAAAACTCATTAAAATTTTCTAAAACAACCTACAAACATCATTCGTGTGTTGACCTCAAATTAAATAACTTGTTCTTGTCATGAAAGTCTTCAATGGCTTATGATGAATGAACAATAACATTAGAACCTTCTAAAATATACAACTAACTTATTTTAGACCATTTAGTCATGATCACATCACCATGCAAAATATTCAACACCCCATGTTCAACTCTAGTGCAATAGCTTATATCATCAAATGTGCTTATGGATAAAAAATTTCAACTGAGCTCTAAAACGTACCTCGTATTTTATAGATGGAACTCACAATCATCAAACATTTTAATTATGATCATATCAATGCCAAACCTTGTCAACTTTATTGTCATCAAAGCGGACTGATCCACCTTTGTCGTGGTTCAAATTTTTAAAGTATTTTTTTAGACACATGTGGTAAGAGAAACCTTAGTCCATGATCAAACTCTCTTTAATCTCCAAACTCAATACTATTGTGCACTAACATTATCATAACTATCCTTATCTTAGGCAATAATAATATGAATAGAATCTTCACTTCCTCTTTCTTAGAATAATCCTTCACGAAGTGGTTGGTTTTTAAACAAATAAAATATTTCAACTTTGAATTGATAAACCTCATAGATTTGGACATCCCTCCACACTCAGTTCATCTTTATAAGACACTCGAGCATTGCTAATATCATTAATTTTCACATTTTTTACCTTTGAAAAAACTTGAATATATCGACTTCATCCAAAGTAATAGTACACTTACCATAGAGAAGGACAACTTTGAAGTTCTAAAAGAATCTGAATAATGAGCTTAATAAGAGTAGAATTTTGTCTTCGCCATCAATCTTCACCTCAATATTTTCCACGTCATTTTGTGAAATTATGTCAACTACTCCACTATAGTTTAGTTCACTACCATTCTAAATGAGTAAAGTTGTTTCAAACACAATCTTGTGAGGCAAATATTTAGTCATATACAATTATTCAAACTTTTTCCATAAGATAATGACATGCATATGTCCTTATCCACCATCTTGGTCTTTTCGGCTTAATTTTGGCGTGCAGACATCGACGTCTCACTCTTCAATTCTTCAATTCACTTTTTTCATATTTTATTTATTCACTTTTCCCAACCCATAATAGTTGTCCGTAGAAAACTTCTCGATATATCATTTATTACCCATGGTGCTCATTTTTTATGGGTGCCACTAGATCTGAAAACTCTAAAAATGATTGTAAATTTCTAGATAGGTTCAAACACATCAAGCTCTCGTTGAATTTAACTTTAATACTAAATTCATCAAGAGTAAATATGTGTGCGACAAGGAACAATAGTAACCAAAATAAATGGCCTCAAGCAATCAAAATAACCTATAAATAGTGTAAGTAAATCTACAACATGCAAAAGAAAGATAAAAGAAGAAAGAACACAAAAACGTGGTTGCTCAGTTTGATCAAACCGATATACTCTATGGAAGAAAACAACTCTTTGATTCGCTATACTTCCAAGAACTGTCACAAGAGATTACAAAATATTTGCAAGAAAATAATATCTCAAGTTCCCAAGAACAATCTTTATTTTCTATCAAAGTATTTTCAAATCTCTTCAAATCTCAATATATGAATCACAGAAGCTCTAATGTTCCACCCTTGCCTCTCTAAGTTTCCCTAGAGGTTTCCATCTTCTCCCTTTGTCTTTGAGTCTGCATTCTAAAGACTCCTTTAAAAAGAATGATAGAGATACATATTTATAATTATTAAAATCTAAAAGATCCATAACGGGCCAAAAATATGACACATCACCAAACGAATCCACAAACTGAAATGACTAAACTCGATATCTGTGAGCCGAACTAGACTTGTTGCTCGAGGACCACCTGCCGCTGGGACCTAATTTGCTCGGTGCTGCTGCACCACAGACCATCAACGCTGCCACACACCATCTCCAACTTTGACTTCTGTCGGAGACGGTCTCGTTGGACCGCCTCTTCGCGGATCTGACACCTATTGTCAACTTTTCTATTATTTGTTGGTTTCCTACAATTTTGGTTTCTGACAATCTCAAAATACAATTCCTTTCTCTTCATCACTTAAAGTTTTAAGTCATATTTCTGCATCATATTTCACCTCATTTTAAACTAAAATAAATAAATTAAAGTCATGTTATGATAAAACTTAATTTACATCTTATATAGTATAAGCGCTTATCATATAAACTTATATGACTAAATTGTTTTCATTGCATAAGATATAATAATGTCAAAATTATTTTCAAACAAATTATCAATTGTTTTCATAAGTTGTCGTAGAGAATTTATAAAAACAAGCTAAAAACAATTTATTAACAAGTCGTTTTTTTTATTCTTTCAATCAGTTTCACAAGTATTTATGCAAATAGATAAGTTTAAGTAAATCAATTTAAACAAACACTTATTACACTAATGTGTGATGGGAGGGAAAATAATAAGAATCATTGAAGAAATCAAATAAGGCCCTTACAAATGAAGCTAGTGCTAAGCTTATAAATAGTTTATCATAGAAATAAGCATTTACTTAAAGAGATTTGAGTTTTAAATTTTAGAAAATTAAAAATTTCTTATCAAAAAGAAAAATTCAAATCATATTCAAATTAAATTTCATTAGAATCACACGGTTGAAAGATGTTCATCACAAGGTCGTACTACAATTACTTTTGATTAGATGATTTCAAAATTTTGTTTTAAACAACAACCATATAATTTTTTTCTATGACTATGATTTGTTTGACTTTGTAAATTTAAAATTGTACAGATTTCGAGTCTCTCATAGATAGAATCACAATTTTGACGCATGTTCGTTTAAATTTATCATATTCAAAATTTAAGAGTGAGTAATTAGTCTTATATTGATTAATTATATATAGATTAAAATGAGTTAAATCTTGTAGCACATGCCCAACTGAGAGAGTAGTCATGCCTATGTTAATAATGATATGCATAGTCGATCCCAAGTTCAGATAAAAGGAGAGGACTTTGTTAGGTTATCGATAGCCAACATTAAGTTTTTTGAATCTCAAGGAAATGAATTAATTACGTAATAATTTGAATGCTAGGTCGTTTCTCGGAAGCAGCATGGTGCATGGTTTGAGTACAGTGTTAAAAGAGTAAGGGCTGGTGTATCATCGACTAGATGTAGTGAAAAGTAAGGTAAGGTTATCACATTTTTGTGAATAGGTATGGGTAAAGAAGTTACTTCATGAGAGTAATCTTTGTTTCAAAACATAGAATATATGCACACTTACTAGAAAATCTATGAAAATAGTGTACACTATGGTTAGAAGGAAGATCAATTTCACGTGCCTACAACAAACTAAGTAGACAATTAAAAAGACAAAAGAATTAGACAGCTCTAATTTTAAGTTTTTGTACACCAAAAAATTTAGATCAACAAATGGGGTGGGAATTATTGTAAACAATATGTGAAAGATGAATATTGTTGATGTGAAAAGAGTAGGAGACCCGATAATAACCTTGAAGTGTATTAAAAATGAAGAAGGTGAAGTCTTGGTTAAATGATAAGTGGAAAAACATTGAAAATGATGAGTAACAGTAAGGTGGTTGGGCCAGAAAACATACCTATTGATCTGTGGAAAATTCTTGGAGAAAGAAGCATTAAGTTGCTCGTCAAACTCTGTAACGAAATTATGAGGTCAAAGCAAATGTCTTATGAATTGATAACAAACACTTTAGTTCCAATCTATAAGAACAATGAGATATATAAAATTTGACAGATTATAGGGGGTTAAATTTATGAGTGATACCATGAAGTAATGAGAAATAGTGAATAAAGAGAGACTAAGAAAATATACTAAAGTTATCGATAATCAATTTGGTTTTATGCATGGTTAGTTGACCCTGGAAGCAATCTATCTACTACGACGTGTGATGGAGCAGTATCGGATAGATCAACAAGACTTGCATTTAATTTTCATTGATTTGGAGCATGTAGGGAGAAGGCGTGGAAATTTTGTTGTAAAAAGAGTATAAACTAGGTCTTAGATAGAATACTATAATTGAATTTAATTCATATAGCGGACTTCGTAGGATAATGTTTGATTGTTATTTTCGCAAAATTGAGAAGTTGCTTTTTATATTATAAATATGATAAAAGTAGCAAGAGGACAACAAAGAAGGTTTTATGACTTCATTATAGATGTAAGCATGTTAGAAATTCTCTTTAGGTTTCTATAATAACATGGAATTTTTCTTCTTTACTCTATTATGATGTGGAGGATAATTGGTTTGTGAGAAAAAAAACTTATTTGATAAGATAATTCCAATGACCATGACAGGCCTAAACCATGTTGTTGGTGTAGCAATATTGATCATAACACATACAAGGCAATATGGTTCCCACATTTTTCAACTTTTATTAAACTTTGTCACACATTGAATTTATGCGATAGTGAATGACGTGAGAGGTTAGAGAAAATGGAAATTGAAAACGAAATGTTCTGTATTCTATAAAGAATGTAATACAGAAATATTCCATTCATGAACATAAAATTAATGAGTTTTGGAAGTAACAAATCTCATTGGTAGAGATATTATAGGCTCTTTAGGCCAGGGCATTTGTGTCTCTAACAAGAACGTGAAAACTTAAAATTGATTTCATGTGGGGACTATAGACACGTTGAGGCAGTTAATAGATAGCTAGTTGGTTTGTTTGTCACATTAATTCATTGTATTTGTTTTGTGTTGTATGAGCTGTTCTCCATATGATTGGGTGCAAGAGATGGATATATAGTAATGTAATTATTTGAAGCTTGGTGTTTGTATACTAGTGAAGTGTGGACAGGGTCATCTAATTGATGCATATTGGCTATATAAGGTTAAGGCCTTGGAATACTTTAACTTTTAACTAGGTTTGTGCCTCTTCTTGAAAGTTTTTTTTCTTTCTTTGAGAATTGATTTCTAGCTTGTCATTTAACTCGTTAGGGATAGGAGGTTAATTCCTTGGTTTACTATAGGCTTAATTTTAGGAATGTACTAATAACTGGCTATGCTCAGCGATATAGAAATCAAATTGGGTACTATTATCATAAGAAAATGGAGTATGTTACACTGTCAATCAATGAAGGACATATATTTTATCAAATCACGTTTTTATTTTTAAATACTAATATGACAAGATAAATATAAAAATTTGATTGAGTTTGTGTAAAATTGTTTTGAGAAAATGGGTGATGCACTGACAGTCTAAAAAAATTTTACACTGTCAACCAATCACGACCATGAATCAAGACAAATCAGACTGTAATTTAAAAAAAAAATTATATGACATGGCAAAACGATGTGTTTCTATTGAATGACAGTGTAAAACGTTTTTACATTGTCAGTGCACTACCTTTAACCTCAATTATTTTCCATTTTCTATGCATTATTTTTAAATTCATTTCATTGATCATTGATTAACAATTGAAATATTCTAAATAGAATATTTTGTAAGTATTTTATAATAAATTACTCACAAATAATTATTTCATAATTTCACTCTAATATTAAACATATTGAAGATATAAGATGTTTTGAATTGATATATACTCGCAAAGACACGTTGATGAGATTTTTATTTGGTAACACACTTTACGGTGTTTTAAAAATTGGACCGGATATATCAAATTAGTGAGATTGGGTCACTGGTTTATTGGTCGAACCACATGACTAAATCGGATTAAATCGGATAATTCGTTTCAATAGACCGGTCGTTGTAACAAAATTATATAGATATAAAACATGTCAAACCGGATGCTTTAGTCTCTATAAAATATAACTAGCACTTAAATTTTTTGAAAATGTCATCATAAATAAATTTACAAGTTCGTAATTTAAATTCTAATTTTAAATGTAGATATCACACATAATAAAATAGTACAAAATTATAAAGTAGTACTGCAAACAAACTTTAATTGCAATATACTCTACTTAAATAATATATAATTAAATAATTTATAACCAAATTATTTCATTTTCTACTAAATTTAATTTAAAGGAAGGACAATTGTTTAAATGTTGGGATCTCCTTCTTCAATATCAAAACCATATGCAACAAAGTCAACCGTCTGCAACATCTTTATTTTTATTTTTTATTTAAGTTATTTTATTTTTTATTAAAATAATCAAAATGATGTCGTTTTAATTTTTTAAATAATTTTTTTGTTAAAATGCAATTAAACCACTGGTTCATGAAAACCACCGGTTCATGAAAACCACCGGTTTTTCCGGTTTACACCGATTTTGACCAGTTCAAAGACATATCCGATCCAACAATTGAATCAGACTGGTTACCTGGTCGGTTTCCGATTCGATCGGTCCGATCGGTCGGTCCGGTCCGATTTTTAAAACACTGCTTATATATTTTTTTAAAGGGCTGTTTGTTTCAAGGTTAGAAAATTATTTTTTGGAATGATAATCCTGAGATTAGTATTCCTTGGAATATTATTCCAACTTATGTGTTTGGTTAGAATTTAATTTCTTAAGAATAATGATAAAATTTGTTTAATTTAAAAATATTAAAAAATAATAGTAAATGTAAGTGATAGTGAGAAGTTGGAGTTGGTTTAATTTATTCTCATGAAAATGTTATTTTCCCACTCAGGGTCGGTCCTTTGAATTTGGGTGCCTAGGGCGAATCAAAAGAGTGGTGCCCTTATAATTTTTTCAAATAATATAAATACATAAGGATAAAAGAAATAATTGGATAAAAAACACATTTTCATTTGATATTGTGCAAAAAAAAAAAATACAAGTATGGATCTTTGAATCAATGTTTATACTATATTGTGTGAGTTGAGATGGATTTTCATTATAGTGTTATTTTCTACGAATTTGACGTTTTTGAATAAACACGCATTTAATCTCCATTTCATTCACAATCTTTTCAGCACTAGCATTAACATTTACAAATTCATACTCTCTATATATTTTCAAAAACTTGATCAAACCTTTTACTAGTAGTCATGTAACATCCCGATTTTTATTAATTATATTAGTAATTATATTATTTGGTGTTTTTAATAATTATTTGCTTAATTCAGTCATTTTTTATGTTTATCGAAATTTTTCGCGTTTTGGGACGATTTAGTCGGTATTAGTTCGGGATAGCGGATCAAAATTTAATCGAAAATTTTAATATTTTTAGTATTAGAAATATTAATGAGTTAATATTTAGCGTTTTGGGAATTTTCTGAGTAATTAAGATTAGACCGGAAATATGAGACATTGAGTTATTAGAGGATTTTATCCGTATTTATTCTACTATATTATTTTATTTTACTTGGTGTGTTAAATAATTATTTAATTATTATGAGATATAATAATTAATTGAATTAATTAATTTTGTGTATAATTGTGTTTATTGGGTTTAATGGGTTAATTAAGTTATTAGAGAGATATAATTAATTGGGCCTAAGTAGTAGAAATAAAATATGAAATTGATTTGTGGGTTAAGCCCATTAAAAAAAAGATAGTAGGAAAGAGTTAGGTCATTCTTTCATTTTTCATAATTTTGGTAAGAAGAATAGAAGGGAGAGGAGAAGAGAGCATAGAAGAGAAAGAAGAGAGGATTGTAGATTCTTGAAGAGTGTGGATTAAAATCAAAAGGTAAGGGTGTGAATCCAAGTTATTATAAGTAGATATAAGTAGGTAATGATGATTGAGTTAGAAAATGCATGATTTGGAATGGGTTAGATACCATGAAGTTAGGATTTGGGGATTTGTTATATTCTTGAAAACCCTAACATGAATCTATGTTTCAATCTATGAAATTGATGATTTACATATGCTATGATGTTTCTATATTAAATTCCATGAATGGGCATGTGTAAAGAACATGATTTAGTGCATATATGTATGTTTAAGTTTTACTTGAAAATGGTTGATTTGGAATTTTGGTGAAAATTAATGTAGCTTAGAATCTTGTTTTTATGATCCTAATAGTTGTTATATAATGTATATAGGTTGTATAACTATTTATTTCATGAAAAATGATGGATTAACATGGTTTTATGGTGAAAATTTTGGGCTAGACAGTAGTATTTTCCCAACAGCAAACAATATTTTCGCAACAGCAGACAATATTTTCGTAACAGCAGTTTTCTGGTTTTTGACAGTATTTCCGTAACAACAAATTTTCTGGTTTTGACAGCATTTTGAAAAACTTATAAATTCAATAACTTTTGACTCGGGTGTCCGTTTGATGCGCCGTTTGGACCGTTGGAAAGCTAAAATAAATTCCTATCTTATTAAATTGGATTGAAAACCATTAGATAATAATTTAATATAACTTATATTTTTTGTATGTGTTTTATCGGTATGAATTGATAATGATGTTGTATGCTACATGCAATTAGTTGTATGTATTCGAACTGTATGAGCCAATGATGATGCCTTGTGATGAATTAACAATAATATGCTTTTATTAAGAAGTTGAATTAACTGTGTCATGTTATATCTTTTGATCCGTAACTTCTTTTATGCGCCGTTTGAAGCATTAGGAAGCCAAAGTTATTATCTATGTGATAGGATAGAATTGGTTGGCACTTATTGAATTAATTATGATGTTGTTGTGTGAATAACATGTAATTACGTATATGTGAGTTATGAATCGATGAATTATGAATAACATTTGTTGATATGTTATGTGGTATGATATTCATGAGGTATGCGAGTGAGTGTATGCTATTTAAATGCAATTGTGGAGAATGATTACTTGATGACTTAATCATTATGTGATAGTGTATGTCATGGGTTAATGTTAATTGTGGATAACATGTATTGGTATTTTGTACCATGTGCTAATTGTGATATTTGGAAACGATGAATGCTAATTGTTATGCATTGTTGTAATTGTCGTATGATAAATGTGTTTTGTATGATAAATGTGTTTTGCATGTTGTGCAACGTTTGGTGGATAATTCGAATTGTGCGAATTATTGTGGTATGAGGTATGTTAAGATTGTGTGATAATCTTAATTATATATATATATATATATATATTGTAAGTCTTGTTGCACATGCATACATGGTGGCTTTGAAATAGAAGCGGTGAAACTTTGGGTTCACATGGTTGACCTTGATCCTCGATCGGAAATAGAGGTGGTTAAACTTTGGGTTCACATGTTGGCTTGGATTCTAGAGGTAGAATCGGAAGCGGTGAAACTTGGGTTCACAATGGTGGCTTTGGTCTTGTCCGAATCGGAAGCGTGGCTTGGATTCTAGATATTGAATCGGAAAGCGGTGAAACTTTGGGTTCACATGGTACCACATGCATTGAGTCACATTTATTACATTCGAGTCACATTGTTGCTATGTGATTGGTTTTGTATCAATGTGATTGTTTTGTGTGATAATTGATATATGGTGTATGAATGTATGTTTTGAGAAGAGTGGTGAATTGTGAAATGTCTTATTGTGGTGTTTTGCATTTCCCATTATTATGTTTATCTATAATAATTTGAATTCTCACCCTTCTATTTGAATGATGTTCATCGTGACATCGTGCAGGTTCCGACGAGTAGTAGTTTGTCCGAGGATTTAGCCGAGGAGCTCCTGAGTTTGTTGTTTGATTAGGTAGCGAGTCATATGCTCTGATCATGTAACACTTGGGGGTTTTATTTGACTTATGCTTATGTTTGGATATTGCTATCTTGTATATATTTTGAATCGATACTTTGGATATGTTGTTGACGGCCATGTTGCCTAGATTTGATTTGGTTTAGCATAATTGGATATGTTATTTGAGTTCGGTAGATGAATATAGTATGGGATATATTCATTGAAATGTTTGAGTTATAATTCTTCCGCGTGCGATATGCATAATTTATGAAAGCATGATATTTTCAAAATGTGTTACGATATGATTAGTGCATGTTGGTATGTTTGTTCTAGGTTTTCATTGTGATGAAAATAACATGTGACGCCTCTTTGATTGTATGCATACTTTACTCTGTGAATAATATGTTATATTTGGGGTTAGAAAAGGGGTGTTACAAGCCACATCAATATGCATGTCTTCTTTCTTTTCTTTCTTTTTTTCAAACTTTTGCTAATTTCATTAACAGCAGTTAACAATTCAAACCAAATAATCATAGTTACCAAAAATTCAAAGTTTCCAATTCCATGAGTTACTAAAGATTTGGCTTCACTCTTAATTTTGGGATCATTATCATGTTCAACTAGTTGAAGTAGTGCTTCTCTTACATCTGAAATTTGAGATTTAATTGCAAATATACTATTCACATGACTTTCCCAACGTGTTTGTGACAATGGTTTAATAGTTAAACCTTTCACATTGTCTCTAAGAATTTTCCAATGTTTTGTCGAATGAGAAAATACAGTAGAAATACGTTGTAACACTCCAAAAAAAAAATATTTAGCTTTAGTAAAATAATTTGCAATATCCCAAAGTGTCAAGGTAAGGCTATGACAACCACATGGTGTGTATAATGCTCTAGGGTTAACATTTAATAATTTTCTTTGTAAACCTTGATTTTTACCTTTCATGTTTGATCCATTATCATATTCTTGTCCTCTCATATTATTAATATCTAGACCAAGAGTTTCCAATACATTTTGTAATTCTTCAAACAACCCTTGACCTGTTTGTGTCATAGACTTTCAAAAATTCTTCAATTTTTATTGGACTTGTAGAAACATCCACACAACATATAATGAGAGTCATTTGTTCTTGATGACTTACATCAGGAGTACAATCAAGACTCACATGAATTTTTTTTGCTTCTTTGATTTTTTCGACTATTGCACTTTTGACTTCATTACCTAACATGTTAATCAATTCATTTTGAATCTTATGACTGAGATAATGATAATGAACTTCACTATTCTTAATACGTTCAAAATGTTTTTGCATAACAGGAAATTGCACTTTTGACTTTATTACCTAAAATGTTTTTTCATGTTTATTGCACTTTCAACTATATATTTTTTTATGAAAAATTACATTCTTTTATTAATTTTAACTTTATAGTGCCCCTTTAATTTTGTTAGCCGGTATTTTTATTAAAAAAATTCTAGCAAGTGTTTTTATAATAAAAATATTCTTTTTTAATATATATATAGGAGTAAAAAAAATGGTGCCCCATAAAACTACGAGGCCATGGGCTCCCGCCCCGCGAGCCCGTGCTCAGGGCCACCCCTGTTCCCACCCTTTAAGCATTCTCATGGAAATGTTATATTTCCACCATTTAAGTCTTGGAATAAGAATAGAAAAATCACGTGTAAATAAAAATCCTGGAAATAAAAAATATTTTGAAATAATTTTTTAAAACTTTAATCAAACATGAGAATGTTGCACTCTCATGGCCATATTTCTGTAAATATCATTTACAACAAATGTATAATTTTCTCTTAAAATAAATAAATAAAAAATTTAAGCATTTTTTTGTTTCAAAAATCCAGTATATGATGTACAAGATGCATCAAATTTTTGATAGATTTGACGGGGCTATCTATAAAATAAGAAAACAAGTGTACCTGGAAAATCCAATTATGCCCTTTGTTAGAAAAATGACACCTATAAATTTCAAGGTTATTTTTGAAGGATAGAAAAACACTTAGAAAGGGGGGGGGTTTGAATAAGTGTAGCTTTAAAAACTTGACAGATAAAAATAAATTGCACAGTTATTTTTATCCTGGTTCGTTGTTAACTAAACTACTCCAGTCCACCCCCGCAGAGATGATTTACCTCAACTGAGGATTTAATCCACTAATCGCACGGATTACAATGGTTCTCCACTTAGTCAGCAACTAAGTCTTCCAGAGTCTTCTAATCACACACTGATCACTCCAGGAACAACTGCTTAGATACCCTCTAAGACTTTTCTAGAGTATTCTGATCCACACGATCACTCTAGTTACAACCTGCTTAGATAACCTCTAAGACTTCCTAGAGTATTCTGATCCACACGATCACTCTAGTTCCTTACAACTTAATGTAATCAATTCTAAGAGTATTACAATTGCTTCTTAAAAGCTATAATCACAAACTGTGATATTTCTCTTAACGTTTAAGCTTAATTTCACTAATATATTACAACAGCAATGTAGTGAGCTTTGATGAAGATGAAGATTCTGAGCTTTGAGTAGAACAGAGTTTCAGCAAGTTAATAGGCGTTGTTTTTGTTCAGAATCGTTAACCTTGCTTCTCATCAGAACTTCATATTTATAGGCGTTGGAGAAGATGACCGTTGAGTGCATTTAATGCTTTGCGTGTTCCGTACAGCATCGCATTTAATGTTATACGCTTTTGTCAACTACCTCGAGCCTTGTTCACGCTGTGTCTACTGACGTTGCCTATAATAGCTTTTAACGTTCCTTTTGTCAGTCAGCGTAGCTTGCCACTTGTACTTCCTTCTGATCTGATGTTTGTGAATACAACGTTTGAATATCATCAGAGTCAAACAGCTTGGTGCAAAGCATCTTCTGATCTTCTGATCTTGAAGTGCTTCTGAGCGTGATACTATCAGAACTTCAGTGCTTCTGATCTCATGTTCTTCTGATGCTTCCATAGACCCATGTTCTGATTCTGCTTCGACCATCTTCTGATGTCTTGCCAGACCATGTTCTGATGTTGCATGCTGAACCCTTTGAGATACAGCTTCTGAGCGCTGAATTATGCATACTCTTTATATATTTCCTGAAAAGGAAATTGCATTGGATTAGAGTACCATATTATCTTAAGCAAAATTCATATTATTGTTATCATCAAAACTAAGATAATTGATCAGAACAAATCTTGTTCTAACAATCTCCCCCTTTTTGATGATGACAAAAACATATATAAATGATATGAATTTGCGATCAGAAAGAGCAGACGGCAAAAGACAAATTACACAGCTATAGCATAAGCATATGAATATGTCTCCCCCTGAGATTAACAATCTCCCCCTGAGATAAATAATCTCCCCCTGAAATAAATACTCGAAGAACTTTAATAAAAGACTTCCCTGATTATTTCGGTAGAGACGATCACATAAGCTCTGTCTTCAGAGAATTCATAGCTTCTGACTTCTGCTTCCATTGGACAGCTTCAGAACTAGAATTACTTTAGATCCCTAGAACACTCACAGCTTCTGATTCCTGCTTCCATCTAGGACAGCTTCAGAACTTGAATTTCTTTGATCTTCAGAACATTCACAGCTTCTGATTTCTGCTTCCATTTAGGACAGCTTCAGAACTTGAATTTCTTTGATCTTCAGAACATTCACAGCTTCTGATTTCTGCTTCCATTTAGGACAGCTTCAGAACTTGAGTTTTCTGGATCTTTAGAACATTCACAGCTTCTGATTTCTGCTTCCCTCGGATAGCTTCAGAGCTTTGAATTTCTACCAACATCACTTCATGCTAGATTTGTATCAGAACATTGTTGAATGTACCAGAGCATCATCAGAGCATCTCTACATCCTGAAATGTTACAGAACAAAAACTAAACGACAAAAGTCAGCATGAACGAGTCAGAACATAAAATGTATATTAGAACACATGATATGTATCGGAGCCATATAGGCTAAAATAATGTATCAGAGCAAATAGAATTTTGTCAGAGCAAATAGACAAATATGGATCAAATTCTATTATCAGTGCTTCTGATTCATTCTTCTTTCTTGCTTCTGATTTCTGAAGCTTGACAGCACTCAGCTTGCTTCAGTTTCCATGAGCTTATTCTTTTTACAGAATAACACTTCTTATGGTTTTGCTTCTTGTGTTTGCTTTGAAGATTCTCTTCACTTCTTTATACCTGCAAAACACTTAAACCATATAGAACTTGCAGTTCTTGTTAGTAAATGTGTGGGAGCTTTACCCAGCAACTGATAGATTAATCAAATCATTTATCATTTATCTTCTCCCCCTTTTTGTCATAACATCAAAAAGAATATATCAAAAGATTCAGATGAATAAAACGACAAATAAAATCACTGGAGTGTAAAACAAAGAAACTTTTCATTGATAATCAAAAAAGATTACAAGAGAGGAATGCAGGAAAACAGATGCAACAGGGAAAGAAAACTACAAAGACCAAAGGACTAAGATCCTAGCCTACGCAAAATCCGCGCCAGAACATCATGAATCCCGTCAGTGCTTGTAGCTTGCCTTGCCATGAAGGAGCGAAACTCAGCATTGGCTACTTCTTGCGCGTCCAAACGAGAAGCCAGCATAGCTTGATTCTGATGAAGGGCTTCCAAGGTTTCCATCAGAGCTGAGGTTTCACCAGAAGAAGAGGCACCTGAATTTCTGCCAAAAGACCATGTGAGGTGCTTTTTCAGACGGGTTCATTCTGAACCAGTTAAACAACCACTGAAAATCTCCAGTCAGCACAGGAAACCATGGTTTCCACACCACGATGTCTCTGCAGAGATTTTCTTCTTCCAACTCATCTGCAGATATCTTCTTCTCAAGAACACTTCTGTTCCTGATGAGATGGTGATAGCTGCTTTCACCAGCTTCCAACCTAAGACCACGAATACCAGGAGCTTCAGACATGATCCTTCTCTGAGTGTCTGTAGCCCTAACCAGAAAATCCTGACGAAAGGTATCCCAAAGGTTGCTTGTAGCATACTCATCCAGATGGTTAAGGTGAGCAGTACCCAGAATCTCCAACCAGCCATTTACATCAGAATGTAAAAGCTCCAGATATGATTGAGTGGTAGGGGTTGGAGGGTTGACAGTGAACTCTTTTTGGTTTGGTTTCTGGTTCAGCAGTTGCCTTTCTCTTTTGTTTCCGATCATTATCTTGATTCCCAGAGCTTGACGATGGATTCATGATGAAGTTGCAGATATTGGAAACTGCTAGGGTTTATGATATGAATGTAAAGAGAGAACGAAAAAGAAACTGAATGCAAAGTGAGAGAAATATAAGAGGGAAAAGAAACGTTTGAAGAATATAAAAAGAAAACTGAAAGAGAGTAAATGATGAAAAGCATTTAATGTTACGTGACGTGAGGAGAGATAATAATGACAAAAGACGTGATTTGCACAGTTACCTAAGTAGACGTCCCCTCAATTGCACGCACGCTTGTCCAGGAATAGTGAACACGTGTTTACCATCTGGATAGCCAGTTACAGCTGTTTTGCTTTTAAAGAGATTCTGAATCAACTTAGACAATGAAACGTTAGTAATAACTGAATCACAATTCTAATTGATTTCAATCAGAACTTCTTTAAAAAAATTTCATTTCAGAAGATACTCATACATAAGAACTTCTCATCTTCTCATTCTGGGCATAAATCCATACTGATGTTCTTCAGAATGAACTTAAATCTATCTTCAGCCAGGGGTTTTGTAAAGATATCAGCCCATTGATGGTCTGTATCCACAAAGTTTAAAGATATAACACCCTTCTGAACATAGTCCCTTATGAAATGATGTTTAATCTCAATATGTTTAGCCTTTGAATGAAGAATAGGATTCTTAGATAAACATATAGCAGAAGTATTATCACAGAATATAGGAATGTTACTCTCATATATCTGATAATCTTCTAACTGACTCTTCATCCAGAGCATCTGTGTACTGCAACCAGCAGCAGCGACATATTCTGCTTCTGTTGTTGATAGAGCAATAGTTGCTTGCTTCTTGCTATACCAGGAGATCAAATGACTTCCAAGAAATTGGCAACTTCCTGAAGTACTTTTTCTTTCAATTCTGTCTCCAGCATAGTCAGCATCGCAGAATCCTACTAAGTTGTAGTCTTTAGATTTTCTGTACACTAAGCCAACATTAGTAGTACCTTTCAGATACCTTAGAATTCTCTTAACAGCAGTTAAATGAGATTCTCTAGGATCTGATTGGAATCTAGCACACAAACAAACATTGAACAGAATGTCAGGTCTAGAAGCAGTCAAATATAGAAGAGATCCAATCATACCTCTGTATAACTTCTGATCTACCTTCTTACTCACCTCATCCTTACCTAGGATGCATGTTGGATGCATAGGAGTTTTGGCTTCTTTGCAGTCTAGAAGATTAAACTTCTTCAGAAGTTCCTTCACATACTTGGTTTGGTGAACATATGTTCCTTCTGATGTTTGATTTATTTGTATTCCAAGGAAATACTTGAGTTCTCCCATCATGCTCATTTCAAACTCAGCCTGCATAGACTCAGCAAACTCCTTTCCAAGTGTAGCATTAGATGTTCCAAAAATAATATCATCTACATATATTTGACAAATTAAAATATCCCTTTTAAAGGTTTTACAAAAGAGAGTAGTGTCCACTTTTCCTCTAGTGAAACCATTATCCAGAAGGAAAGAACTTAAGCGTTCATACCAAGCTCTGGGAGCTTGTTTCAATCCATACAACGATTTCTTTAGTTTAAAAAAACATGATTAGGAGACATAGAGTCTTCAAAACCAGGAGGTTGATGGACATAAACTTCTTCATCTATATAACCATTTAAGAAGGCACTCTTAACATCCATCTGATAGAGAGTGATGTTATGTTGAGTGGCAAATGAAATTAATAGACGAATAGATTCTAACCTGGCCACTGGTGCAAAGGTTTTTGTATAGTCAATCCCTTCTTGCTGACTATAACCCTGAGCCACCAGTCTGGCTTTGTTCCTTACCACTTCACCTTTCTCACTGAGCTTGTTTCTGAAGACCCATTTTGTACCGATTATATTGAATCCATCTGGTCTAGGAACAAGATCCCAAACATCATTCCTTGTAAACTGATTCAGTTCTTCTTGCATAGCAATTATCCAGTCTGGATCTTCTAGAGCATGATCAACAGAAGTTGGCTCGATCAAAGATACAAGACCTAATTGACAGTCTGCATTGTTCTTAAGGAATGCTCTTGTTCTGATTGAATCATCCTTCTTTCCAAGAATGACATCTTCTGAATGATCAGAGATGAGTCTGGATGATCTTCTGACAGATGGTTCTTCAGAAATGCTTAGATTCTCCAGAGAAGCTGATACTTGATCTTCAGATTCTTTGCTTCTGAGAAGCTCTGCTTCTGATGCGTTGCTTCTTGGCTCAACAACTTCTGATATATCAATATCACAATCTGCAAAATTATCAAACTGCTTTGGTTTTTCAGAACCAAGCTTATCATCAAACCTGATATTGATTGATTCTTCTACAATCAATGTTTCAGTATTGTATACTCTGTAGCCTTTTGAGCGTTCAGAATATCCAAGAAGGAAACATTTTTGTGCTTTGGAATCAAACTTACCAAGATGATCTTTAGTGTTCAGAATAAAGCATACACATCCAAAAGGATGAAAATATGAAATGTTGGGCTTTTTATTCTTCCACAATTCATAAGGAGTCTTATTTAGAATAGGTCTGATAGAGATTCTATTCTGAATATAGCATGCAGTGTTTATTGCTTCTGCCCAGAAATGCTTAGCCATATTGGTTTCATTGATCATGGTTCTGGCCATTTCTTGCAGAGTCCTTATTCTTTCGTTCTACAACTCCATTTTGCTGTGGAGTTCTAGGACAAGAGAAATCATGGGCAATACCATTTTCTTTGAAGAATTCTTCAAAGGATCTGTTCTCAAATTCACCACCATGATCACTTCTAACCTTTATGATTTTACACTCTTTTTCAGATTGAATCTGAATGCAGAAATCAAAGAACACTGAATGAGACTCATCCTTGTGTTTCAAGAATTTTACCCACGTCCAGCGGCTATAATCATCTACGATGACTAATCCATATTTCTTCCCTCTGACAGATGCTGTTTTGACTGGGCCAAACAGATCAATGTGCAAGAGTTCTAATGGCCTTGAGGTAGAAACAACATTCTTGGACTTGAATGCAGGTTTGGAGAACTTGCCCTTCTGACATGCTTCACAAAGAGCATCTGATTTGAATTTCAGATTAGGGAGTCCTCTGACAAGATCCAGTTTGTTAATCTGAGAAATCTTTCTCAAACTAGCATGACCTAATCTTCTGTGCCAGACCCACTGCTCTTCAGAAACAGACATAAGACAAGTCACCTTCTGACTCATAAGATCTTGCAGATCTGTCTTATAAATGTTGTTCTTCCTCTTGCCTGTAAATAGGATTGAGCCATCCTTCTGATTTACAGCCTTGCAAGACTTTTGGTTAAAGATTATATCATAACCATTGTCACTCAATTGACTGATAGATAAGAGGTTATGTGTTAATCCTTCTACAAGAAGTACATTAGAAATGGAAGGAGAGTTACCAGACTTTATAGTTCCAGAGCCAATTATCTTGCCCTTTTGATCTCCTCCAAACTTGACTTCTCCTCCAGACTTAAGCACCAGGTCTTGGAACATAGACCTTCTTCCTGTCATGTGTCGTGAGCATCCAGAGTCCAGGTACCACGACATGTTGTGCTTTGTCCTTTTTGCAGCCAAGGATATCTCTTCAGAATCTGATTCTGATGTAGATTCTGATCCATCATCTTCTGTCGCCATCAGCGCACAGTTAGCCTGCTCATCTTCAGAGTCTGAATCATCTTCTGACTCATCCCAGGTTGCCATAAGACCTTTCTTCTTATGAAACTTCTTCTTGGGATTTTCCTTCTGAAGTTTTGGACATTCATTCTTGAAGTGTCCAGGCTCATTGCATTCATAGCACATGACCTTCTTCTTGTCAAATCTTCTGTCATCAGAAGATTCTCCACGTTCAAATTTCTTTGAACTTCTGACGCCTCTGAACTTCCTTTGCTTGTTCTTCCAGAGTTGATTTAGCCTTCTGGAGATCAAGGACAGTTCATCTTCTTCTTCAGATTCTGATTCTTCAGGATCTTCTTCTCTAGCCTGAAAAGCGTTAGTGCATTTCTTGATATTGGATTTTAATGCAATAGACTTACCTTTCTTTTGAGGCTCGTTTGCGTCCAGCTCTATTTCATGGCTTCTCAAGGCACTGATAAGCTCTTCCAGAGAAACTTCATTCAGATTCTTTGCAATCTTGAATGCAGTCACCATAGGACCCCATCTTCTGGGTAAGCTTCTGATGATCTTCTTTACATGATCAGCCTTGGTGTATCCCTTGTCAAGAACTCTCAATCCAGCAGTAAGAGTTTGAAATCTTGAAAACATCTTTTCAATGTCTTCATCATCCTCCATCTTGAAGGCTTCATACTTCTGGATTAAAGCGAGAGCTTTAGTCTCCTTGACTTGAGCATTTCCTTCATGAGTCATTTTCAAGGACTCATATATGTCATAGGCCATTTCCCTGTTAGATATCTTCTCATACTCAGCATGAGAGATAGCATTCAGCAAAACAGTTCTGCATTTATGATGATTCCTGAAAAGCTTCTTCTGATCATCATTCATTTCTTGCCTTGTCAGCTTTATGCCACTGGCATTTACTGGATGTTTGTAACCATCCATCAGAAGATCCCATAGATCACCATCTAGACCAAGAAAGTAACTTTCCAGTTTATCTTTCCAGTATTCAAAGTTTTCACCATCAAATACCGGCGGTCTAGTATAATCATTGTTACCGTTGTGTTGCTCAGCAGAGCCAGATGTAGATGCAGATGTAGACTTTGCAGATTCATCAGCCATCTTTTACTGAAGCGTTTTTCTCTTCCTGAATCTTTTCTAAACACGGTTAAGTGCTTGCACCTTAGAACCGGCGCTCTGATGCCAATTGAAGGATAGAAAAACACTTAGAAAGGGGGGGGGGGTTTGAATAAGTGTAGCTTTAAAAACTTGACAGATAAAAATAAATTGCACAGTTATTTTTATCCTGGTTCGTTGTTAACTAAACTACTCCAGTCCACCCCCGCAGAGATGATTTACCTCAACTGAGGATTTAATCCACTAATCGCACGGATTACAATGGTTCTCCACTTAGTCAGCAACTAAGTCTTCCAGAGTCTTCTAATCACACACTGATCACTCCAGGAACAACTGCTTAGATACCCTCTAAGACTTTTCTAGAGTATTTTGATCCACACGATCACTCTAGTTACAACCTGCTTAGATAACCTCTAAGACTTCCTAGAGTATTCTGATCCACACGATCACTCTAGTTCCTTACAACTTAATGTAATCAATTCTAAGAGTATTACAATTGCTTCTTAAAAGCTATAATCACAAACTGTGATATTTCTCTTAACGTTTAAGCTTAATCTCACTAATATATTACAACAGCAATGTAGTGAGCTTTGATGAAGATGAAGATTCTGAGCTTTGAGTAGAACAGAGTTTCAGCAAGTTAATAGGCGTTGTTTTTGTTCAGAATCGTTAACCTTGCTTCTCATCAGAACTTCATATTTATAGGCGTTGGAGAAGATGACCGTTGAGTGCATTTAATGCTTTGCGTGTTCCGTACAGCATCGCATTTAATGTTATACGCTTTTGTCAACTACCTCGAGCCTTGTTCACGCTGTGTCTACTGACGTTGCCTATAATAGCTTTTAACGTTCCTTTTGTCAGTCAGCGTAGCTTGCCACTTGTACTTCCTTCTGATCTGATGTTTGTGAATACAACGTTTGAATATCATCAGAGTCAAACAGCTTGGTGCAAAGCATCTTCTGATCTTCTGATCTTGAAGTGCTTCTGAGCGTGATACTATCAGAACTTCAGTGCTTCTGATCTCATGTTCTTCTGATGCTTCCATAGACCCATGTTCTGATTCTGCTTCGACCATCTTCTGATGTCTTGCCAGACCATGTTCTGATGTTGCATGCTGAACCCTTTGAGATACAGCTTCTGAGCGCTGAATTATGCATACTCTTTATATATTTCCTGAAAAGGAAATTGCATTGGATTAGAGTACCATATTATCTTAAGCAAAATTCATATTATTGTTATCATCAAAACTAAGATAATTGATCAGAACAAATCTTGTTCTAACAATTTTGTGTCCAAATATTACTTTTTATGACACTTTTCTCGTTTTGTCCAATTAAAAGCCTTCATTTTGCCTTTTATCACACAATTGGGTCCCACTTGGTTTCTCTTTATTTCTTCATTGCTCCTTTCACAAACCCTAACTTTCTATTTCTCTCCCTGTCTTCTCTCCCTCTTTCACAAACCCTACCATATCTCTTTCCCTTCCTTCTTCTTTCTATGACTCAGCCTCTATTTCTCTCTCTTTTCTCTGTCACCTCAATATCTTTTTTCCTCTTCTTCTTTTTTTCTTCAGATCCAACGCTTCCATGGATACACTGTTTTTCGGTGAAAAGTGTGGAAGTCACGAGAATCAGAACCGC
Organism: Vicia villosa; assembly: GCF_029867415.1. NCBI lineage: Eukaryota > Viridiplantae > Streptophyta > Magnoliopsida > Fabales > Fabaceae > Vicia > Vicia villosa. The sequence continues at coordinate 224,545,490 of NC_081181.1, forward strand.
GGAAGAGGTTGTATTTGTCTTTGAAAACATTGAAGGAATTGAGTCACCAAGCAGAAGTGAAATTAGAGGTATTTCCTTTATAAAGTTTTGATTTTTGCTCAAATCGCTATTGTATTCGAGGTATTTCGTTGATAAAGTTTTGATTTTTATATGTTTTGGAAACACCCTTTTGTTTATTTTAACTGAATGTATTCAAATTTTTGTGATTATAGTTTAGGGTTTTGATTATTTTGTTTGTGTTATCTTGTCTCAGAAACGGCACCGTCGCCCGACAAACAGGTATAACCTATCGAGTTTAATAATTATGAATCGGTAGTTTTGTTTTTGTTATAAAAGTAATTATGTATGGCTATTGATATTTTGTGGTTGATTTGATGATTTTGTGGTTTATTTTTTAGGATTTAGACTGGATCGAGTTTTAATGAGACTGTTCCCAAGTGTGACATTACTATTGCTGATGAAAGGTCAGTGGTCTCTATTTCTCATTTAATCTGCTTTGTATTTGTTGTTTTGTGATACTGACAACTAAAGTAACAATGCTTGACATTAGTAAGAAGACAGTTGTTATGTCTTTGTGGGGTGATCTTGCAACCAACATAGGACAAGAGTTGTTGGACATGGTTGATAAATCTTCAGTAGTTGCAATCAAATCCGTGAAGGTTGTATACCTTCAAGATATTGAAATGTTAAACTGTGGTGAAAAAATATGCGTGGATTGCAAAAATCGAAACAAGTTTCATGGGCTTCGGATTTGAATCTTTGTCAGGTAATAGTTATCTTCCAGCTGCCGTATCTTAATCCATCGATTCGTTCGATTTTCATCCAGTAACCGCTTTAGTTTCAAAAGCTTAATTGAAATTTGCTTCTCTGCTTGAGAATATTATTTTATTGCAAAAACTAACTGCATTTTGTTCCTTCTACGAAGGAATCTATCAATACAAAAAAATTATCTTTTCACCAAGTCTTAAATCCATGTGCTTTTTTAGGTTATATCCTAATCGTAAGTTTATATTGTTCCACAAAATGAAGGTTGTTCTTCAAAATAGTAGCGATTAAGCAGTTAATGAGATAGGCATGGTTTCTACTTTACAAACCTCTAATGTTGTCAAGCTCTATGGCTTCTGTATGGAGGGTGATCAGTTCTTTTTATATATAAATACATGGAAATCAATTGCCTTGCTCATGCTTTATTTGGTAATTATTTAGTTGTTGTAGTTGTATTCTTCTGCTTCAGATTTGTTATTTACAAGTCAATGCAGTTTTATTTTCTGGTTTTCTGGTTTTCGTCAAGCTGGTGGGTCGAGACAATTGTGAGATTCCTTCATGTATATAACACCTTCACTAAACATTTATTATTTGTGGCTGTAACGATGTCTTACTATTAAATAATCCACCATCGCACACAAGATGTTTGATGAAATAATAATCTTCTGCCTTTTACTGCAGCTATACAGCATGCCCAATACTATCTGAAGAAAATAGGACTAGGTCCAAATAACTACTACTTCTAGAAACAAATCAGAAAGGCTTTGATATGCACCTATACAGTGATGGGTGAAGCGTGGTTATACAACGAGACACCGCCATTGGGTTGGTGGACACTGGAGCCAATGCCAAATGAAGAGAAAGACATGGCTCATTTGTATGAGCAGACTGTCCGAAAATGTGAATTAGTTAGTCAAATCACTATGACAATTTTCGGTGTTTCTAATGTATCATTTAGTTCATCCTCTTATGAGAACTTTGAGTTTTACAGTTGTACAGTATGATAATGTTACGTCAAGGAGATAAAAGCACTATAATAACAAGGTCGCTGTGTATATCTTTGGTATTGGATTACGTGAGCTACTAAAAAATCGCATGCCTTTTGAAGGAATGTCCAATTTACAGGCTGCTTATATCGCTGCTTTCAAACTACTAAATTCGAAATTATAGAGTGATTTTTCATCAATCAGATGGTTATATTTTCTATGTCAGCAATCAGATGGTTTTTTTATAGTGCTGCAAAGTTTCGCGGTGCTTTATCGACTGAAATGACAATGGTTTATTGGACCCTTTTATGAGTAAAATTATGCTCGTCATTATTTTCCAGTTTCTATACTGAATGTTAGATGCATGCTGTTAGCATGTCTTGAATTTGATCTTTCTATGAGCTTGTGTTTCACAAGAAGGAAGAATAATTCAGTATTAAACGAGTATGTATTCCTTCAATTCAAATTGGAACACTTGGTATATAGGTTTTATCTTTTTTTACTGTTGATACTGTGTTGGTTAAGAAAATCATTGCGCTGTATATGAGACTATGTATCATTACCTAATGAAACCACACTGATTCTGAGAGATGGATAATGATGTCAATGTTTTATTACAAGTATCAAGTTACCCATAATTGGTTATTATCTACATGATGCCATTTATTTCAATTTTTCTTAACTATTCTAGAATGATAAAGTCAGAGTTAGTAATTAATAATATAACTTCAAAACAATTGCATTACTATGCATCATAAATACCGTATGAAACAATTAGCATTAGTTCTGAAAATTTCTGTTGGATTTTAGGCTGACTTGGTTCCTACTTTCTGCAGGTCTGATGTAGGTCTTGAATGACCCCCCTGTTGTTTTGCTTCCACCACTGACTTGGTTCTTATTCTGTCTCTTATGAATGACCCCCTGTTTTTTTGCTTCCACCACTGCTATTACGCTTAACTGCCACTGCTGTTGTTCTATTTTTCATGTGTTTTAAATTCAAATGTGAAGACTTTTCAATTTTCATGTGTTTATTTTTGTTGCAGAAAGTGATAGGAGATATTGCTAAAACATCAAAATTTTCTTCATGAGACATGGAGATTGAGATACAGGAGCTTCTACACGGTTTGATAACTTCCAAGAACCATGAGTCTTCATCACAAAAGCATGAAGCTTCTATATGATTTTATGTTTTCCTGTTTATTATACTTCACAAAAGTGCAACCTTGATTTCATAAAAAGAGAGATTTGACTCACAAAAGTGCAACCTTAATTTTTTATATGCACAGGTTAAGAGAATGAGAGAAACATTATATTTTCCCCTCCTTCTTCAGGTTCTGCTTCACTTAATAACTGATCTCTCTTGCTGTATTTAGTTTTTTATTTGGTGTGTGGTTTAACTCATTTGATATTGCCCTTATTGTATGATATATCGTTTTTTGACAATGAAACAGTGGGAGATTTGACAAGTAGACTTGGGGCAGATTGTAAGCAAGTTTCAAGGGTTATTGGAAATGATCTTAACTTGAGGCAGATTGTAAGCAAGTTTCAAGGGTTATTTAAATTATGCTGTAGAAGTTGGACTTTGTGCATTTGGGGAGCTAAAATTCCCTTCTTTTTCATACAGGATGGGGTGGAGGTATCCTGATATTGGTGAGTTTCAGGTACCTTATTTTTTGGCCCCATTTCAAGTTATTTTGTAACATTGTTGTTTTTGAAACATTAGTTTAAATAATGCTTATTTAAAAAATCACTGCTTGCCAATATTTGAAGACATAAATATTGAAGTTTTATCAAAAAAAAATTGGTTCCATGATGTAGGTCATAATTGAAGATTGCACTAGCGCTAGATACAATGACTTTCTGCAGTTGAATATATGTATGAAGAATTTAAATAGCAACATTCATTTATTATAATAATAGAATTTATTTATCACTCATGTCATGAATATTTTTTAGTCATGAATAAATATTAAATAGAAAGGGTTAAATAGAACAAAATTAAATTTGTTATAAGGCAATAGGAGGAAGCAAATTTAAATTTATAATGATGGAAAGTAAACCACAATCATATCATATGGTTCATAAGTGTATATATTTATTCTTTTACTAAGGTTAATGTTTTTCAGAGTTAATTCTCATAGCACAAGAAAGCATATAGTGTTTGTTTGACTACTCCAATTCTTGAGATAATCTACTTATTATTATTTTACGATGATGATAATATTTTGTTTTTTTAAATAATTCTAATTTTAAATATTTATTTCTAATTTATTAAACTTTATAAACAATTTTATTATTACAATTCTATCAACCTTAAAAAAATACTTTTTTTTTCACAATAATTGTTCAATAGCTCTTAAGAAAAATAGTTATTTTTAAAGGTTAACACTTCGGTACCCTTGAATTTAGTTGGGTACTGGTACCTTCCTCCAATCAAATGAAGATATTCAATGCCACATCATTTCTTAATATTATTTTATTTTAAAAAAATTTAAAATTTTATATTAATTAACACTAAGGGTACCGGTACCCAACTAAAACTCAAGGGTACCAAAGAATTTGCCAAACCCAAACCCAAACCCATACATTCAATTATCTATTACTCTTATTCAAGTTTATTAAATGAAATCTAAACAATATTTAATACGTTATACTCTTATTAATATTATACCATATTCTATAAATAAAAAATATTTTTGAATTATTTTTTATCAATTTAATATTTTTATTTAAATATTAAAACTTTATATTTTAATTTAATATAAAAAAATTATCTGATAAATTCGATTCAACCCACACCCAGAACCCGTGCGGACGCACGGATTTTCCACTGGTTAATACAAAAACAAAATCAAGAAAAAATACAACGTTAATATTTCAAGAATTTTTTTATAAATAAAGTATGTAAGTTAAGGTATCGTTGAATTCTTAAAAAATCTAGTATGAGATGAATGGTTGAATTGAATTTTAGAAAAACATCAGATAGACTTTTTTTAAATGATTATCAAAGAATGAATAAAAAATTACCGAACTTTTTGCACAGTATCAATTTTTTTTGACATTAAATAGATTTGTAAAGTATCTTTTCTTAAAAGTAAATGTAAGAATATTTTGTCACACCCATTTTATTTTATACCTGTCACCTCTTTAAATAGGGTATTTTTACTAAATTATTTTCGTAAAATATCGGATTTTTTAAAATTTCTGATATCGTACCGGAAATTTTGTTGATTTTATAAGTTTTACCGTGTTTGATATTACATATCGGAAAATTAAAATTTTCGATACCGAATTTTTCAAATTTATGGTATGTGGAGAAGTCAAAATTGATACCGGAAATTTGAAATTCTCGGTACATGAAAAATTAAAACCTCCATATTACCGGAAATTTGGTTACCAATATTACCAATTCACTACATCCTCTTATGCACAAGCACATCACCAATATTACCATAAATTTGAAATTTTCAGTATATGAAAAATATCGGAAATTTGAAATTTCCGGTAATATTGGGACTTAAGAGTGCACATCACCAATATTACCGGAAATTTGACATTTCAGGTAATATTGAGATTTAATTTTTTAAATCGCACCGAAAATTTTGAAATTTTCGATAAATTGATACTGGAATTTTGTAAAAAAACAAAGAATTTTGATATCGACCAAAAAGAGGTACCGGAAATTTGCTCTGCAGGACCATAAATTTATTTTTTTGATGATTTTGGCAACAGTAATTTTTTTCCAAAAAAAGATAAATTTTTTGAGTAAATAATATGAGCGGAAATTTGGGAATAACATAAAATGGGGGTGGCAAGTATAAAAAATGGGTGGCAAGTTAATTATTCTAAATGTAAAATTTTAGAAATATAAATTACAAAAGAGTTAAAATTATAATATTTAAAAGTTGTAAGGGTGTGAAGAGCAGTTCAAGAAGTGGCAAGTAAAATGCTCCCCATTAACACGGGCTTTTTTTTAATTAATGAACCTTAACGTTGGGCTTTGCTCACTCCAATCCACACCATTTATATAATACAGTATATCTTCTTTTCTTTTTTTTAAAATGTATAACTAATCTTATAATACAATTTTTTGGAATAATTGCTTGATGAAATTAACTTAGATTATATATAGCCAAATATACCAATATAACCAAACTCTCGCAATTATTTTTCACTCATAAAGCATTTAGCAACTGTAGATAAAGAAGAGAGAAAAAAGTAAAAAATGATAAAAGAAGATATTCAACACGAATTCTAGTGTGTTTTAGAATGAGGAGAAATCCTTTATTTATAGAAGAAAATATGTGTCAAAATGGAAAATAATCCATAGGCTCTTTAACGTTTCTAATCGATTAAGTCTTAAAGTTAATATATTAGATATGCTAATTATGGAAGGTGTAATTGTTAAAAAGTACAATACCTGACAACTGCTAGTGATTAAGGGTTGTCAGAGGTTTTTAAGTATGTTGTGGGGTTGAAAGCTAGCTTACATAGGAGGTGAGAAACTCTGTATATCTGGTTTTCCCTGTGAGAATGAGAGTCCTTCTCAACTCTATCATTGAGATAATTATAGTAGTATTGGGCTTAGATCCCAAGTCTTTTAGGAATAACAACTTCCATTAAGAAGATGCAGGAGTGGACAGTTTTGCACCACTATTTTCAAGAACAAGGTTAAATGACTCCTTTATTTATTCTTATGGAATTGGGACGTGTCACTTCCCCATTTTCCCATATTGGGAGACCATTCCAAAGGAAATAGAAACGCTCACTAGAAAGGGTGGCATATATTAAACAACCACTCAAACTAGAAAAAGGCGACTAGAGAGGCGTTATGGATTTAAATCAGACCTTAGCCTCCACCTCTCCCCTTATGGAACCTTTTTAGGATATACTGATACATAGCCCATCAAGCACAAGGGCTTTTTAAGAGAGAAATGTTTTGGCTTATCTAGATTTATTGGACACCCCCGAGTGAACTTTAAATGCACTAGTCTAACATAGCCCACAATGGGTTTCTTTGACTAGACATCAGATGAGTTTCTCAAGCGAGAGTTTAGTTGAGTCTCTCAGGGGAGACTTTAGTTGATTCCCTAATGGAAGACTTTAGTATATCCCATTAGGCGAGGCTTTAGTTAAGTATCTAAAGTGAGACTATATTTGATTCCATTATGCGAGACTCTTGATGAGTCTCTTAAGCAAGATTTTACTTGAGTCCCTCAGACAAGAGTTTAGTTGTCTTATAAGAGAGATGTTCATTATACTCCTTGTCATACCCCAAATATGTTTCATCTGAGCCCGCATACGGCTTTGTGTTGTATTTCATTTATACGCATCTACACATGACATTGCATCTCCTAAAAGTTGTTTTTTCATATTAAAAACAAAATTTTCATGCCTTTGCATTCAACACAATATGATCTCTCAAATTTCTTGTCTCACTATAGAGCCACCGTAGACCCATAGTTTGACTACTTCTTGGCCATAGTGGGGTTTACCGCCCAATTAATCCCCACCATTTGAAAACACTCCAGGAATAGGGCCTTTTACTCAACAGGTTGTGCAAATACTAGTAGTCACTGAGCAACAACTAATTGTTCACGCTATGGTATAGACTCCTTTCGATGGTCACCGCTTCGTGTACCATGCTGATGGCTCTCAAAATGGCGATCAAGAACAGACTAATGAGGTAGAAGAGGTCAAAGTGAAATACACCATCCTTATAAGAGGTTGCAGGATGTGGTAGTGTCGTACCCCAAAATTTCCCCTCCATTTATTCATATCATTAAGTTTAGGTGATTTAGATTTCATTTGATTAACTCATAGCATTTGTATTCATTTTAGAAAAACATCTAGGTCACGACATTAAGACCATCTCATTAGCTTTCATCATACATGACGTGTATAAGCATCAATCTTATTCATATCTTATAGGTCATTCGCCATTTTAGGTTGTAGGCCTAATTTCTTGCATTAGGAGTCACCTTTTTTAAAAAATCAAAACAAAGGTCAATAATGCATCTCATTCATTTTGATTTGTAGTTTTTTGTTACAATTTTAATATCATCTTTTAGTTAGCTCATCCTTTCCATTTCTTTTGGTTCAAGTGTAAAATAATTTGAAAATAAAAAATGAAGAATTTGTGTGTGTCTAGTATAACCAAGACTTGGTACAACACAATCGTCATCACAATGCATGAATTAACAAATCATCAACATTCACATTCTTTTTTTCCATTCATATTGTTGCATTTCCATGTCTAAAGTTTATGTCTTTTGGTTTTTTTGCATATCACCATGAGAAACATAAAAGAAATCTTGTGAACCAAGTTTTGTTCTTTTCGATCTAATCCATTGGTTTATAATTTGGTTTTTCACATTTTTCTTTGCCATCACTAGCATATCATATTTATTCCCATAAGGCATTGAATTACATTTTTCTTTTGGTATAAAGCATAAAATATAATTGAAACTATCACGAGGAGAAATGCTTCATTTTCCTTAGTTTCATAAAGCCACATTATTACAACTTTTTTCACTTTTACATTCAAGTACACAAATGTTACAAAACTGTTACAAGTTTCCAAAAGCTACAAAATAGGGTCAATAAAAAGCTACAAAACAGGATCAATACAAGAGAATGCTACAAAGTTCATGCTACTTGAATGCAAGATAAACAAAGGCCTAAGAAAGTACAAAGAAAGGTACATCATACTATGACTCTTGAAAAGGGGATTGAAAGTTGTACAAACAATATAAAAAGTTTTGAAAGAAAAACAATTTCAAAGGAAGGTACATCATGTTATGAGGAAATTTTTTCATTTTGTAGTATGAAGTGAGGTCATTGAGAGGGGACCATCTCAGTTTTTAGAAGGGTTATTACTGACAAAATCCAATAAGACAAACCCTATTTTACCCTCATCCGATCCCCACAAACCTGAAGGAAGTTTTCTCCCATATAACAAACTCGATTCTATCCACTATACAACTCACTTAAATTCGAGCTAATTCTCATACACTTGAGAGACTGTTCCCTCAATTCTCACACGTTTTTAGCCTCTCATTCCTGATAGGTAAATAGCAAGTGTCCTATTTTGCCTATGAAGTAGTAATGGGAAAATTCCAAGTATCGAATCTCAAGGACTGCTTGACGATACAGAGTTTTGCAACAATTTCAATTAGACAAAAAGTTATATGATTTGTTTGGTTTTATAGAATTTGTAATAAAAGTAAGCAAATAAAATATTGAACGATGAACGGAGATGAGTAGATTGCTAGGGTTCGGTGAATGATTCTTCATGCAAAAAAATTTCTCTCTCAATGCAATAACATAATTTTCATAGTTAATTACCGGTTCTTTAGAGTATCTAATCCTAAGGCCTTAGTGACGAGATCTTTGACCTCACAACCTAATTACTATGTCCATAGATACTTACGGTTATGATCAAGCATTCCAATAACAAGAATTTCCGGTTACAATAAGATATCCCTAGTCCTAGGTGATATGAATTATTATATGTTCTTAATCCTGTCCACAAATAATTTGTCATCCAGCTAAACTATTTATTCATATTTAGAATCCTTTTTTCTGACGAATAAAGCATTACTAGCAGATAAAGAACAAATTAACAAATATGAAAATTAAAATAGTAATTGCATCAATTGAACAAATTCATCACAATTAGAATAAGGGCCACCCCCTAGCAATGGGGGGTTTAGCAACTCATAACAATAACGAAAATCATAGTGTTCATTGTAGACATTACAGATAAATGAAGGAAATACAATCTTCAATGGAAAAAGTTCATAGAAATCTCCAATCCTTGCATCAAATCTGAGTTCTCCAGTTGTTACAGTGTATTTTCGCCTCCAAAATCATCCAACTCTTGTTCTCACGCATTCTGGTTCTTTTATTTTTGAGTTTCTGGGCTGTTTGACAAGAAAGCCCAAAATATTGTGTGTGGACGCGTGTGGGACAAGGAGACGCGTCTAGGGACGCGTGTGAGCAGAAGCTTCTCTTTCTTTGTGATTTCCTCTCTCAGACACGCATGTGGGCACGCGTTTAGGCATGAGAGACGCGTCTGGGCACACGTGTGACCAGAGGATTGCATTTTGGCTTTGCTGGACGCGTTTGGGCATGCGTGTGACCAGAGGGTTGCATTTTTCCTGCCTGACTGACTGAGGACGCGTCTAAGCACGCGTTTGGCCAGTCTATGCGCTTTTCTTCAATCTTTCACCTTTTCGCACTGATTTCTCTTATTTCATTCATCCGAGCCTACAACCACTCAAACACAAAACCAAAGCATAAAATGACGAATAATGAAATAAAACACTTAATAAAATAACTCAAAGATAACTAAACACAACGGTAAAAACATTTGTAAAAACCACTTATCAATTCCCCTATAAACTGGGCTTCCCAATCATTGCAAATGATAAGAAAAGACCCCTAACACAACTATGCAAAAATACATTCCTACCCTGATCTAAAGGTCTCATATGAGGCTTATTGAGCTTCACATTGAAGCTCAAATTAGTTGAGCTAAAGCTAAACCATCACACAACCAGAGCAGAAAAGTGAAGAGTGTAAAGAAGGCGTACTTGAGAAAATTAGATTCGGTCTTTCCTTGTTGACGATCTTTCATACGCATTTTTAACTTGGAATAATTATTGTTCTCACGATGTAGTCTTCTAATTTGTGACCTCCGTGAATCATAGTGGAAAAGGGGTAATGGGACTGTGGGGGTTAGGGTATTATACGATGTTGCTTGATTTAGTGTGTGCATTGTTGAATGCTTGGTACTGTGTGAGCATAAGTATGATGTGTTGTTGTTGTTGGTGATTGTTAAATAATAAGTTGATGTAAGGTTATCATGTTATTGTCAATGCATATTTTTTACGATTGGTGTGAACTTTAAACGCAATAGTTGTTATTGAATTGCATTGGAATTGTATGACATACATCATATGTCGTTGTTGTTATGAAAAAGACGAGTTCACAGGTTCGGTGCGGGATTTTGTAACTTCCCAAGCTCGGTGTTGCGGCTTGGAGCTTAGTGTGGGGCTCGCAGTTTGGTGTGAGACTCGGTTTGTCATACCCCAAATTTGTCCTACCCTTCAATTTTATTTGGCTTAGGCTCATGCATTTCATAGTCTCATGTACATACCTCCCATTAGGTCATTAACATAACTCATGCATTAATTAATCAATAACTTGGCTTTGGGATCAAGGCTTGGAAGTTAGGGTTGTTACTTCACTAAAGCTCGATTCCTATGGTTCTTCTTTGAGTATTAGAGTGTGAAGACTAGGTGTCGCGATGTGCATTGTGGACTTCTTTCTCATCAAGCTACAAGGGCTATTTTTCATCCAAGTGAGATCAAGATCTTTCATATGAGGATTTCTTCGAGGCCGTGGGATCAGGTTGTGGTCATTCATTTGATTATAAATCCCAAATACTCGAGGCCCGAGTTATCACGCAGATTATGGTTGGATCGGGGGATGTAGCATAAAGTCTTCGTTTGCTGGTTTGTATTACAAATTGAACAAGTTGGAAGAAGGATTGCAAAGAGATATGAGGCTTGAATACTGGAAGCAACGTGACTTTGGTTTAAGTGTTGGAAGAATGTGATCCAAACCTGGTTTAACAAGATGCAAAGTTCATGGACTGTGAGCATTTATTAAGGTCTAAATATCATTCATTATCATCCAAGCCTATCATTACATCAACAAAAAAATTCATTACAAAGATTTAAATGTCCGAAGAAGAATCACATTATTCAAAATTCATTCACACAAAAATACACCAAAATACACAAAAGAGCAACAGTTGACTTTTTGTCAACTGTTGACCATTGACAAGGGACTTTGACTTTAGGCCATATTCTTCCTATACCAACAATCTTCAAGTCTGCATATGGTTCTGCAAGTCTGCTAGAATAAAATCCATAACAATGCAACATGACCCACCAATGATCCATCCCAAACATACAGTCAAGGGTTGTCCTCCATACAATTTTCCATTCAGTACAATCCACAACGAATCACGAGTACATTACAAAAAGAATTACAAAAAGGAAAAGAAGAAAGTCGACTTTATTACAATCACAAAATCCATATACAATTACATCATTTATCATTCAAACTCCATTACAAAATTACAACACAAAATCACAAACTCGTCCTAAAACCTTCACCAAATTGTCCAGGAATTTCGATGAGAACAATCAGCTTTTCACACGCATAATTCAGCAGCCACATTACTTCGTCAAGACTGAAACCGGGCTACGCTCATTAACAAAGAACCAGCCCCTGTGCCATACAAATAAGCTGAGTCGGCGCCGGAAGAAAATGGACTGAACCGCAACTCAAAACCTGCACACATTCAGCCACAAAGAAAAGAGGAAAGTCCAGCCCTGCATAAAATTCAATAAGAACAGCTATGTCAGAATTACATGCTAATCTTCAAAGTTACAAACTCGGCATGACAGGAAGACGATAGCAGCATTCAGAGTATTGGAAAACCAAACATCCAAGAAAAATGACACCAGTTCACATCACTACAAATACCATATGAAACCATAACTGACTTTTTGGAGATAACTACTACTAATTCTACATAACAGAAACTTATACCTTTTCCTAACCACAAACAGAATTTCTAAACTTCAAGTCCAACTTGCTGCATAGTTCGAAACGGATACTAACATAAACCAAAACCCAGTCACAACAGTAGCATACACATATATTGCACACATGAAAACCAGCTAACACAAAAATTAGGCCCACAGTGCTAACACACCGGCTTCAACACAGAACCAATTCGAAAACCTACCGCAGCCCCATTCAACTACTAATAATCCTACACTATTTTCATCCTAACCTTACTAACTATAACAAAAACTCAGAGACATTTATCCCCAAGCCAAACCGTTTCAATTCGCCGCTCTTGCCACTCCAACCTCCTCGGCAATCCCTTTTTCAGTTATACCCTGCAGCACTCAACATTCGACTACTACTTCCAACCAAATCCGAACCGTGCCCTGCATTCAGAAAACAAAATAACCAACCTAACAGAAAATCTCATTTTCTAACTTTCCAAACTCTAAACTCCATAACAGTTTCAGCACTCTCCCATTAACCCACCAATTAGCCCCTAACCGAATTTCTTAATAGTTTCAAAACCATAACAGAACTAACAAACTCATAACAGAAAAACCAGATAATAACTAACCTAGTAACTAATTCAACTCACCATAACTAACTGAGTTTGTCAGTTAACTCAGTGAGTCTATACTAACTGAACCCAAACCTCCCTATAACAACCTTCAATCCTAGTCAGCAATCTCCAAACCTATCTAACTGAAACCGAACCTCACTCCAAACCTAACTCACCCGAGCCTACACCCTATATAATCTCCATTCCCTCCATAATTCAAACTTCAACCATTGTTACCTCCATCACACTTCATCTTCTCCATCTTTCAACCCTCTCTCCCACCTTCAATCTCCTCCACTCTCTTCTTCTCCACACGCCATCTCCTCCCTTCACCACTTCATCACCATTCATCATCGCACACCATCTTCTTCTCCACAAGCTTCAGCATCTTCAACTCTACTCTCCAATTCTCTCAATCTTCATTATCCTCACCCCACACAAAAGCTCTGAATCATCGGTGTTGTTAGAGTTTCAACCTCTGAAACTCCTTCAACCGAGCTAAAACTCCATCACACCTTCAATCATCATCTCTCTGCAATTCAATCTTACTCGCAAGAACAACTCAGCAATACGTATCGTACAGAAATTGCACGCAGAAGGAAAAACAAGAAAGAGCAGAAGAAGGTGAAGAAGAAAGAAGGATCCGTAGAAAGAAGAGAATGAGAGACGAAGTTCTTGGATGATAATCATTACCTGAATCTCACGAAGACGCACCTTTGGTGTTCTAAGGACGCCTTCGGTTTGAAGAGTCGCCGGAACTGCTCCGGTAGGTAAGTCTCCGAACACCTCTTTCCCGCCTTGTATTCACCGATCTTACGCCGTCCTTGATTGTGTTTGTATACTGAGATGGAGCCTTAAGGCTATGGTTGGACTACCACCCCCTAATTTGACGATTAGAGAGAGTTAGGGTTAAGCGCTTAGATCCTTCGATCCGGTTGTTTGCGCGCCCTTTAGGAGAAATTGAGGGGAGATTTAGGTTCAGGGGGAGGATATGAGTGGATTTGATTTTGGGGAATATCGCTTTAAGCCGTTTTAAGGATGAGAGACGGCGGAGGCGGTCACCGGAAAAGTAGAGAAGAACGAGAGAGAAGGAACGAGAGTGAGTATGAGATAAGCCGAAGAGTCACACAACATAACCCTAATTCCCAATTTCTTTTTTTCTATGTTATCAATTAATTGTTTTTTATTTTTACTTTGATTAATGAAATCTGAAAAATAATGAATCGGTTCAAAAATCTGGATTACACCCTTGGGCCTTCAGTACATCGAATTGCTACTCACACCCCAGGTGGCCCATACCGCGTTTTTGGCATACTGTAACAATAAAACAAACTCTGGTGGGCCTAATTCAGTCTGGGCCCTGCGCATATATGCTTACTGCACCCATAATTTCAACATGCACCCCCTAAATTCACACTCTTTTTCATTTTAGAATTTAGATTTTCTTTACATTTTAATAATAAAATGCTAATTTTCTTCCTTGTACTTTTAGACCTTAACACTAATTTTTGACTAAAAAAAAATGATCACAAAATATTAGTTTAGACTTTTAATTCTTGTGTTTGATTAGAATACCAATTTTGTCATAAAAATGTACATAAAAAATAGTAGGTTTAGGCTATTTTGTTTTAGTCTTTTACTTGATTTGTAATTCAATTTCTCCCATAAAATCGACACAAAAATAATAGTACTTTTAATTCACTTTTGTGCCATATTTTGACTTGTTCTTTTTCATGTTATTTTCAATATTCTACTTAGCGCTTTAATTTTCATGTTCCTTTATTCCTAACTTTAGGTAGAAACCATGATAACATTAGGTAGAAATTCCCTTCACACTTAGGCTAGTTTCTTTTTCTTTTGCAACCATAAAACATCTAAAAATATCAAAATAAATTCCCCATAAAAAATACAAAGAAAATACTTAAAACACTAATAATCAAAGTGAAAATTCTTAAAAAGGGAATGGAACCTTGAAACATCCCTTGCTTAAGGGAATGTTCGAGTGCTTGGATCTCCCTTGCTTAAGGGTCCCATTCAGGCGTAAGTTCCCAGCTTCTAAAAAACACAAACCAAAGAGTAATTCGAGTTTCCCTTGCTTAAGGGATTTCCTCGAAACACTCAAACTCTCTCTCTCTTCTCTCTTTTCTTAAGGGCATTGTTATCTCCGCTCTATTGTATCCTAGGCGATCCCTTATGCAAGAGCGCGAGCGTTAACTCCGCCCAACTAAAAAACACAAAAACAAACAAAAACTATGGAGCCGAACTACGGCGCTCTGATTCCTGAAAGGGATACGTAGGCATCAAGTCGCGGGGCTTGAACGAGCACATTTGTAAATATTTCCTTCTTTTCCCCGTATTTCTTTTGCATTCATTCGCATATAGATAGACATAGTACACACCCTTTAGATAGAAACAAACATAGGTGGATACCATCGAGTACGATGGGCGCGAGGGGTGCTAATACCTTCCCCTTGCGTAACCGACTTCCGTACCTTGATTCTCTGGTCGCAAGACCTTGTTCCTTCCTTTTTTAGGTTTCCTGGTATTCCTTTCCCTTTTGGGATAAATATATTGGTGGCGACTCTGTTCATTTTTCGCGAGCGTGCGACAGCTGGCGACTCTGCTGGGGATGTTGCTAGACCTATTGCGGGTCCATTCTTAGCGAGTCGATCCTAGCCTGCGTTTGTTTGTTTATTTACTGGGTGTTTACTTGTTTTATGTCTATACCTTGTATATATGTTTGCATGCTTATTCTTTGCCTGCATATCATGTTTATTTCTGTTTGCACATCATGCATATGGATTATATTTTGTGTTCCTTGGGGTCTTCTGTTCTGTTTTGCAGGTGGGGGGTTTGTATGAGGTAAAAGGCCCACTACCCAGGCCAGTGACACATAGGATTAGCGTGGATGCTCATGTTGACTCCCGTGGCCCTTGCTACGATCGAGTTCAACATGGGGTACCACAACTGGGCGAGGTTCTTTCATGGAACACTGTGTCTGGCACGCTTGTTGCCTCAAACACTTTGTACCCCATGGGAACTGTAGACCCTAGTGACCATTAGGGACCACTTGTCCGTGTCTAGACTTCATACCCGTGAGATTGGGGTGGGACAGGAAACCTTGACTCCTACATACCTTTGGCTCTTCATATTTGAGGTCGGACCTTTATTTGGTCTGTTCTCATGGTGCTTGATTTTCTGGTATTCAAAAGGGCGTCGAACCTTTGATCCTGTGACATTTGGCCTGCAAGGAGGTTTTATATCAGTCATTCAGAGGATCGCACGGATGCTACTAAGATTATATTGACCTTGATCCCATGCTTTTGCATTGCATAACATCATTGCTTTATTCACTTCATTTATGGGGGATCCTAAAGTCTATTTCCAAAACAAAAAAAAAACTGAAAAAAGAAAAGAAAAGAAAAGAAAAGAAAAGAAAAGATATCCAAAAAAGAAAGCTTTGATTCCAAAAGAAAATAAAAGAAAAAGAAAAAGTATGAAAAGACTTTAGGATTCTCCATAAACGAACACATTGCATTCACATTATCATGCATTTCATGGTTCTATCAGAAGCTTGTGGGGGCCTTTCTATTCAGACTTTGACATCAACAATACAATTGACTTCTCACCGATATGTGCTCAAATGTTGATATTGGAACAACTCTGTGGGTTTTAAATGAGATGAGAACAGAAATGGAGACTGACATGAATCAGTGCATGGAGGTTATTCAAGCGTTTTCTCTTTGACAAGAAGAATTGAGACGAGTTTCTCCTAGGCCAAATGCAAATGTTAATCTCACCCATGAGAAGGTCTTATGAATCAGAATGTCTGAAATAATGTTGAGATTCCTGTTCTTGGTAAGGAGAATTCACATCATTGAAGTCTTCGAGTTTCCGAGTATGGGAATTGACAAAAGGTTCCACCTCTTGAAGAAAAGGTTGAAAGTCATAGAAGGTCGTGACTCCATTGACTTATACATTGTGTGTTTGTGCCTAGTGCCTGATATCAAGAAATGCAAGGATCATCCACTCTCACTCCTAATGATGGATATTGAAGCTAAATTGGTAATCATCTCTTGTACATGTGTGGAAGTTGCTTGGGGCTCCCGCACGAGGGATAAGCAAGACCTGGTCTATCTTGAGCATTGCGCCATTCGCATTGCTCGAATCCCTAAAAGCGTTACAAATTCCTGGATGACTTTGTCAAAATCTTCTTCCATGTGGTAATCAAGAGTGTTCTTCATAACGCTTCTCATTCTCAAGGTTCTACTTCATATATCAGTTGCCTCCTCTCGGAATTTCCTTCTCAGTGGCCTTCGCTTGTTAACAGAGACGAGAAGACTATGAGAAACAAATTGATGTGATTCTATTGCCTTGTGCTCATTCGCTTCCCTGTTTGTTGGAATTTCAATTGGTTAAGATTCGTGTATTGGGTATTCTTCGCCACGAACAGATCTCCTCAATTTGACGACGATACAAGGTTATTCCATTTATGATGGCGATTACTACTCTCCAACATCTATTCTTGGGGCTCCCGCACGAGGGATAAGCAAGACGTACTCTTATCTTGAGCATTGCATCACTCGCATTGCTCGAATCCCTAAAGTAAGGCAAAAGTTTACAACTCTTGGGTGACTTCGTTGGAGTTTTCTTTTGAAGTAATCTGAAGTATTTGGAAGGAACCACAGAAAGTATTCAAGCTCAATAAGTCCAGACGGAGTCAAGTCTCCTCAACAATGGCATTCATTTAGTTTCTTCATTGCATTCTCATTCGCAACATTTCATTGTTTGTTTAAGCATTTATAGCATGTAAAAACTTGTTAATTTCTGAATGAAAATCATAATACATTGTTTATGTTTGTCTTGAAGAAATCCATTCGTTTTCTCTCATAAAATGTTTTTGGCATTACGATACCAACTTTACTAATTGTTTGCTTAGGCAAAAAGCTGAGGGAGAATGATAAAAAAAAACGCAAAAATCTTTAATCATGTGTTTTCAAATAAGAACCCTACTGAGGATGTACAGGCATTATTTCAAATCCCCGAACACCGGAGATATAAGGGAGATAGACCCTCGTCAACCCCTTTGATCCTTGAAGTAGGAGTTTCTTTTTTTAATCATAAAGACCCTTATTTTAACCTTGGGGCAGGGTAGTGTTCATTTAACTTGATTGAGTGTTGAAAACTCACCAAAAAGGTATGCATCTAAGGATACAACAATGGTTATCCTTCCAAAGGTTGAGGAATGTCAAAACCGCAATGATTATCCTTATTTCATCAAGAGATCAAGAGATGACGATACCACCATGGTAATCCTTCATCAAATCAAAGGAACGAGGCAGCCACAATCTTTCAAACAAATCAAAAGCAACGCAACATCACACGACTTGTTCAAAAAAAAAAAAACAAAAACAAAAAAAAACAAAAGAAAAAAGAGAGCCCGCTAAGTCAACAACACGAAAATAAGTGACTTAGGCAAAAGTTTGGGCATCCCGCTGGACTTCAAAAATTTACAAAAGAATTTGTCCAGGCAAAAGTTAGGGAAACAAAAAAGAGAAAAGCAAAGAAGCGAAAAACATCAAAAGAACAAAGTCGTGTGATCAGACACCAAAAATGAAAGATAAGGTGACTGCCATGTCCAAAGAAGCTCATTGATTCCTCAACCATTTCAAAATTCCTTGTGAGGGATGAACACTCGTATCAAGCTAAATTGAACATAGGACTGGAGAACATCACGAAGGGGGTGGGTACAAATAATTTTGAGCCTAAATATCCTTTGTTTCTTTAAACCGTGAACCCGGCCAAGTTACAACCCTTAAAAGTCCTAATTGAAGTAGGGTTTATCTTGAAAGCGCACCCCAAAGAGATAGCGTTTAACTGACTCCCAATGAAGCGAGACTCATATCCATGTTGGTATCGTACGTTTGCTTTATTTTCCATACACAAAAATCGAGGTTGTGTCAACTAGTGATTCGGTCACAAGAGGTCGCAACCTCATTTCATAAAAAGTTTTCAAACTTCAAGACTAACATAGGCTTTGCATTAGAATCATCATTCTTAAAATTAACATTCTTTTACATACAAATATGTGCTTAACGTCAAGGAAGTTACCATGATGAGAATCAGTGAGTAACTTGATCATGTCAAAGTACAAGAGACTTGAGAACTCCGAGGAGTAAAAGCTAATCATCTCAAATGTTGACCATCAAGGGGCAGGTTCTCTAAAAACTCCGTTGGGCATGAACAGTTAATGCTTCCTTTGATTACCCTGAGGGGAAGAGTTTGAAGACTCCGTTGAGCGTGGTAAAGTTGTTTCCATGTCCGTTTGACTTCAAAACAAGGAAAGCTTGAGGATTCTAGTAAGATGTACCTAATCAGGGGCAATTAAGTCGAGGTTTGACCTCTCAAATTCAGCATATCTGGGGCAATCATGTCGATAAATCTCTTCAGGATTTGATCAATCTGGGGTAATCATGTCGAGGAATCTCTCATGAGTTCAACCAATCTGGGGCAGTTACGTCGAGATTCGACAAATCTTTCCAAGGATCCTTTGGGGCAAATTCCTCCATAAGTCACGAAGCTTGGGGCACAATTCTGAGTTTTTGTCGCTCCATGACCATAGGAGTTTATTTCTCCTAGAAGTTTGGTCTCTCCCCAAGCACAGGAGTTTATTTCTCCTGAGAGTTGTTCCATTTCTCCAACCTGGTGCCCTTATTCGGATGATCCCCAACATGGTGAATTGAGGGAATCTCCTCAAGTTGAAAATCCTCCGAGCAGTGGCACATGGTGAGAAGTCAGGAGTTATTCTTCAAGTCAAAGAAGGTGCGTCTTACAAATCAAAGTCCAATATCTATTGGCACCTCCACATGGTCCTTAACACTAAGGGGATTCTCCCTGGTGTTTACCTCACTAATGCCTTTATTTGGCACCCTGCATATAGTGTTCACTGCATATAACATTGCATCCTCAAAAGCGTAGCATATCCATCAAAATGGAGCATTACGCCATACAAAAATTCCAAACATGCATACAAAGCATAAGCCAGATAATACAAATCAACACTCAATCAAGACGACGATACTTCCCCACATAAAATATTGTCCTTACAAACTCCGATTGATATCTGCTACTCCATTACAAATCTCCTTATGCCACGGTGCCGATACCTGGTGTCCTAAATCTCCAAAAGAAGTCTCGTCTTTCTCTCTAGTGTGAATCGGATGCAATGTCCTTCTTCGTCAGAATCGTTGTCTCCGAGGTTATTTCCCGCGTGCTGCGTGCAGAATAGAGCGTGAATGAGGGTGGGCATTCAACCCATCTCATTTTTCAATCGTTTGAATAACCATACTTGGTGTGTGGCAATTCGAACGATTGCCGCTCTTGAAGAGTTACACCCCGCCTTTGGCCTGAGGGATTAATGTAATTCTTATGCTTCGCAAGCATCCATATCTCCGTAATCTCCAATGGTTACTATCGTCTATCTTCTTGTCAAGTCTAGTCGTCACTAGTCTTGTCGTGGTTATTTCCCGTGAGCTGCGTGCAAACTAGAGTGCGAATGAGGGTGGGCATTCAACCCATCTCATTTTCCAAGCGTTTGAATAAACCATACTTGGTGTGTGGCAATTCGAACGATTGCCACTCTCGAAGAGTTACACCCCGCCTTTGGCCTGAGGGATTAATGTAATTCTTATGCTTCGCAAGCATCAATATCTTCGTGATTACGTCTTTTGATCGAGTCTAGTCGTCACTAGTCTCCGTGATCCCTTCCCCCGTACGGGAAAACTTTTCAAGTCCAACCACCGTGTTGTCAAAGCCCAGTTCCTAACCTGGCAAACCCTTTTAAAGCCCAGTTCCTAACCTGGCAAACCTTTTTCAAAGCCCAATTTTCAACTTGGCAAACCATTTCAAAACCGAACCCCGATGTTGAGTCTTAGATCGTACGAGGTCTATTCTGTCCTGAAGATCGTACGAGGTCTTCTCCCGATGTTGAGTCTTAGATCGTACGAGGTCTATTCTGTCCTGAGGATCGTACGAGGTCTTCTCCCGATATTGAGTCATAGGTCGCACGAGACCTTTTCCTTTCAGTTTTGAAGATCGTACGAGGTCTTCTCCCGATGTTGAGTCTTAGATCGTACGAGGTCTATTCTGTCCTGAAGATCGTACGAGGTCTTCTCCCGATGTTGAGTCTTAGATCGTACGAGGTCTATGTTGTCCTGAAGATCGTACGAGGTCTTCTCCCGATGTTGAGTCTTAGATCGTACGAGGTCTATTCTGTCTTGAGGATCGTACGAGGTCTTCTCCCGATATTGATACATAGGTCGCACGAGACCTTTTCCTTTTAGTTTTGAAGATCGTACGAGGTCTTCTCCCGATGTTGAGTCATAGGTCGCACGAGATCTTATTTCCTTTCAGTTTTGAAGATCGTACGAGGTCTTCTCCCGATGTTGAGTCGTAGGTCGCACGAGATCTTTTTTCCTTTCAGTTTTGAAGATCGTACGAGGTCTTCTCCCGATGTTGAGTCGTAGGTCGCACGAGATCTTTTCTTTCCTCTTTGGTTGTCGAGTCGATGTTGAGTCGTGGATCGCACAAGATCTATTTCCTTTCAGTCATTGTTTCATGAAACATTTTCTTTGAAAACCCTGTATTGGCACCGTTACCACGTTACAAGCTATCACCGTTCAACCATTACTCACTGCAAATATTTCCATCAGAAAAACAAAAATCTCTTTCCCCAGCAGATATCAAAACAAAAAAGAAAAAATAAGGATAACACCTACACCATCTTTTCAGGACAAATTTCAGGTCTTGATATTTAATCTTCTTCCACCTCGAATGTTCGAAAGGCTAACGCCAATCTCACCTTCAGGTTTAAGACGATTAAATAGGGGCAGCTGTCATACCCCAAATTTGTCCTACCCTTCAATTTTATTTGGCTTAGGCTCATGCATTTCATAGTCTCATGTACATACCTCCCATTAGGTCATTAACATAACTCATGCATTAATTAATCAATAACTTGGCTTTGGGATCAAGGCTTGGAAGTTAGGGTTGTTACTTCACTAAAGCTCGATTCCTATGGTTCTTCTTTGAGTATTAGAGTGTGAAGACTAGGTGTCGCGATGTGCATTGTGGACTTCTTTCTCATCAAGCTACAAGGGCTATTTTTCATCCAAGTGAGATCAAGATCTTTCATATGAGGATTTCTTCGAGGCCGTGGGATCAGGTTGTGGTCATTCATTTGATTATAAATCCCAAATACTCGAGGCCCGAGTTATCACGCAGATTATGGTTGGATCGGGGGATGTAGCATAAAGTCTTCGTTTGCTGGTTTGTATTACAAATTGAACAAGTTGGAAGAAGGATTGCAAAGAGATATGAGGCTTGAATACTGGAAGCAACGTGACTTTGGTTTAAGTGTTGGAAGAATGTGATCCAAACCTGGTTTAACAAGATGCAAAGTTCATGGACTGTGAGCATTTATTAAGGTCTAAATATCATTCATTATCATCCAAGCCTATCATTACATCAACAAAAAAATTCATTACAAAGATTTAAATGTCCGAAGAAGAATCACATTATTCAAAATTCATTCACACAAAAATACACCAAAATACACAAAAGAGCAACAGTTGACTTTTTGTCAACTGTTGACCATTGACAAGGGACTTTGACTTTAGGCCATATTCTTCCTATACCAACAATCTTCAAGTCTGCATATGGTTCTGCAAGTCTGCTAGAATAAAATCCATAACAATGCAACATGACCCACCAATGATCCATCCCAAACATACAGTCAAGGGTTGTCCTCCATACAATTTTCCATTCAGTACAATCCACAACGAATCACGAGTACATTACAAAAAGAATTACAAAAAGGAAAAGAAGAAAGTCGACTTTATTACAATCACAAAATCCATATACAATTACATCATTTATCATTCAAACTCCATTACAAAATTACAACACAAAATCACAAACTCGTCCTAAAACCTTCACCAAATTGTCCAGGAATTTCGATGAGAACAATCAGCTTTTCACACGCATAATTCAGCAGCCACATTACTTCGTCAAGACTGAAACCGGGCTACACTCATTAACAAAGAACCAGCCCCTGTGCCATACAAATAAGCTGAGTCGGCGCCGGAAGAAAATGGACTGAACCGCAACTCAAAACCTGCACACATTCAGCCACAAAGAAAAGAGGAAAGTCCAGCCCTGCATAAAATTCAATAAGAACAGCTATGTCAGAATTACATGCTAATCTTCAAAGTTACAAACTCGGCATGACAGGAAGACGATAGCATCATTCAGAGTATTGGAAAACCAAACATCCAAGAAAAATGACACCAGTTCACATCACTACAAATACCATATGAAACCATAACTGACTTTTTGGAGATAACTACTACTAATTCTACATAACAGAAACTTATACCTTTTCCTAACCACAAACAGAATTTCTAAACTTCAAGTCCAACTTGCTGCATAGTTCGAAACGGATACTAACATAAACCAAAACCCAGTCACAACAGTAGCATACACATATATTGCACACATGAAAACCAGCTAACACAAAAATTAGGCCCACAGTGCTAACACACCGGCTTCAACACAGAACCAATTCGAAAACCTACCGCAGCCCCATTCAACTACTAATAATCCTACACTATTTTCATCCTAACCTTACTAACTATAACAAAAACTCAGAGACATGTATCCCCAAGCCAAACCGTTTCAATTCGCCGCTCTTGCCACTCCAACCTCCTCGGCAATCCCTTTTTCAGTTATACCCTGCAGCACTCAACATTCGACTACTACTTCCAACCAAATCCGAACCGTGCCCTGCATTCAGAAAACAAAATAACCAACCTAACAGAAAATCTCATTTTCTAACTTTCCAAACTCTAAACTCCATAACAGTTTCAGCACTCTCCCATTAACCCACCAATTAGCCCCTAACCGAATTTCTTAATAGTTTCAAAACCATAACAGAACTAACAAACTCATAACAGAAAAACCAGATAATAACTAACCTAGTAACTAATTCAACTCACCATAACTAACTGAGTTTGTCAGTTAACTCAGTGAGTCTATACTAACTGAACCCAAACCTCCCTATAACAACCTTCAATCCTAGTCAGCAATCTCCAAACCTATCTAACTGAAACCGAACCTCACTCCAAACCTAACTCACCCGAGCCTACACCCTATATAATCTCCATTCCCTCCATAATTCAAACTTCAACCATTGTTACCTCCATCACACTTCATCTTCTCCATCTTTCAACCCTCTCTCCCACCTTCAATCTCCTCCACTCTCTTCTTCTCCACACGCCATCTCCTCCCTTCACCACTTCATCACCATTCATCATCGCACACCATCTTCTTCTCCACAAGCTTCAGCATCTTCAACTCTACTCTCCAATTCTCTCAATCTTCATTATCCTCACCCCACACAAAAGCTCTGAATCATCGGTGTTGTTAGAGTTTCAACCTCTGAAACTCCTTCAACCGAGCTAAAACTCCATCACACCTTCAATCATCATCTCTCTGCAATTCAATCTTACTCGCAAGAACAACTCAGCAATACGTATCGTACAGAAATTGCACGCAGAAGGAAAAACAAGAAAGAGCAGAAGAAGGTGAAGAAGAAAGAAGGATCCGTAGAAAGAAGAGAATGAGAGACGAAGTTCTTGGATGATAATCATTACCTGAATCTCACGAAGACGCACCTTTGGTGTTCTAAGGACGCCTTCGGTTTGAAGAGTCGCCGGAACTGCTCCGGTAGGTAAGTCTCCGAACACCTCTTTCCCGCCTTGTATTCACCGATCTTACGCCGTCCTTGATTGTGTTTGTATACTGAGATGGAGCCTTAAGGCTATGGTTGGACTACCACCCCCTAATTTGACGATTAGAGAGAGTTAGGGTTAAGCGCTTAGATCCTTCGATCCGGCTGTTTGCGCGCCCTTTAGGAGAAATTGAGGGGAGATTTAGGTTCAGGGGGAGGATATGAGTGGATTTGATTTTGGGGAATATCGCTTTAAGCCGTTTTAAGGATGAGAGACGGCGGAGGCGGTCACCGGAAAAGTAGAGAAGAACGAGAGAGAAGGAACGAGAGTGAGTATGAGATAAGCCGAAGAGTCACACAACATAACCCTAATTCCCAATTTCTTTTTTTCTATGTTATCAATTAATTGTTTTTTATTTTTACTTTGATTAATGAAATCTGAAAAATAATGAATCGGTTCAAAAATCTGGATTACACCCTTGGGCCTTCAGTACATCGAATTGCTACTCACACCCCAGGTGGCCCATACCGCGTTTTTGGCATACTGTAACAATAAAACAAACTCTGGTGGGCCTAATTCAGTCTGGGCCCTGCGCATATATGCTTACTGCACCCATAATTTCAACATGCACCCCCTAAATTCACACTCTTTTTCATTTTAGAATTTAGATTTTCTTTACATTTTAATAATAAAATGCTAATTTTCTTCCTTGTACTTTTAGACCTTAACACTAATTTTTGACTAAAAAAAAATGATCACAAAATATTAGTTTAGACTTTTAATTCTTGTGTTTGATTAGAATACCAATTTTGTCATAAAAATGTACATAAAAAATAGTAGTTTTAGGCTATTTTGTTTTAGTCTTTTACTTGATTTGTAATTCAATTTCTCCCATAAAATCGACACAAAAATAATAGTACTTTTAATTCACTTTTGTGCCATATTTTGACTTGTTCTTTTTCATGTTATTTTCAATATTCTACTTAGCGCTTTAATTTTCATGTTCCTTTATTCCTAACTTTAGGTAGAAACCATGATAACATTAGGTAGAAATTCCCTTCACACTTAGGCTAGTTTCTTTTTCTTTTGCAACCATAAAACATCTAAAAATATCAAAATAAATTCCCCATAAAAAATACAAAGAAAATACTTAAAACACTAATAATCAAAGTGAAAATTCTTAAAAAGGGAATGGAACCTTGAAACATCCCTTGCTTAAGGGAATGTTCGAGTGCTTGGATCTCCCTTGCTTAAGGGTCCCATTCAGGCGTAAGTTCCCAACTTCTAAAAAACACAAACCAAAGAGTAACTCGAGTTTCCCTTGCTTAAGGGATTTCCTCGAAACACTCAAACTCTCTCTTCTCTCTTTTCTTAAGGGCATTGTTATCTCCGCTCTATTGCATCCTAGGCGATCCCTTATGCAAGAGCGCGAGCGTTAACTCCGCCCAACTAAAAAACACAAAAACAAACAAAAACTATGGAGTCGAACTACGGCGCTCTGATTCCTGAAAGGGATACGTAGGCATCAAGTCGCGGGGCTTGAACGAGCACATTTGTAAATATTTCCTTCTTTTCCCCGTATTTCTTTTGCATTCATTCGCATATAGATAGACATAGTACACACCCTTTAGATAGAAACAAACATAGGTGGATACCATCGAGTACGATGGGCGCGAGGGGTGCTAATACCTTCCCCTCGCGTAACCGACTTCTGTACCTTGATTCTCTGGTCGCAAGACCTTGTTCCTTCCTTTGTTAGGTTTCCTGGTATTCCTTTCCCTTTTGGGATAAATATATTGGTGGCGACTCTGTTCATTTTTCGCGAGCGTGCGACACGGTTCAAATGAGGAACCATTTGTTGACTTGGTACCACATGCATATGCATTGAGTTGCATAGTTGAGTCTGCTGTTGACTACGTTTGCATTAGTGTCGCATTTGCGGATGATTATTGGGTGATGTGTTGTTTGGATGAGAATATATGATGTGTTGATGTTGTCATGATTAACGTTCATACTTGTTGATAGGTGATTGTATTGTGTATTATGTTGAGTTGGGTGTGAGAATGTGATTGTGTGATTTTTGTGAAATATGTGTAGTTGTATATGTTCTACCTTGCAGTTTATACTATTTAATTTATTGATGTAAATTCCCGCCCCTTTGTTGTTGTTGTTGTGGTATGTGCTCCTCTTTGGAGTACAGACAAACATGTAGATGAGTAACTGCTTAGAGCCGGAGAATGGCGTTGAGGTTGTTCTTCTCTTTTCTTTTGTTTGTGCTCTTAGAATTACATTGCTATGATCTGTAACACTGGACGGGATGAATGATATTTTTTATTTCTATTTATGGTAATTAGAGAGTCGGATGTCATACTCTTGCCGTTGTGATTCTTATGTTGTTTTGTGGAGACTTTCAACATATTTTGTTTAGTTTTAATAAAGTTTTTTTATGAGACTTATATGATTGAAGCATACTTATTTACTAAATTCCGCTGCGATGATACCTTAAGTGAAAGTGAGCATGCGATGACAGATATTGAATGTTTTATTTTAAATTATGTGTTAGAGATCAGGTAGTGATTTAAGATGCGTGACATCCTGATGTGAAATATGTGATTTTTTTATTTCGTTATATTACGCGCGAGGAAATTAGGTTGTTACACTAGGTCTTACTTTTTATTATAAATTTTATTCATTAGAATTTTATCTATTTCAAACTCAAATCAAGTTTTGATCACTTTAGCTACACAACGATGGATTAGAATTTAGTATTAGAATAGTTGGTCTTTGTGGTTCGCTAACCTTTTTACTACTTCGACATCATTGTACACTTGCGGCTTGTCAATCCACAATATCCTTCTACCACTCCTTGTCCACAATAATCCCCATCCTATTTTTCAATTTGACTTTTCTTGTGTACCAAAACTTAAGTCTCGAGTTATCTAATTCTTTAGCTTTTTCACTTGTCCACTTAGTTTCTTGTAGACACATAAAATTGACCTTCCTCCTAACCATAGTGTCAATTATTTCCTTAGACTTTCTAGTAAGCGTACTCTCATGAACTAAGTTCATTAACTACACTCGTTCACGAAAATGTAGACATTCTACTCGAGCCATGCGATGTGTTGCTTCCAGACAAACGACCTAACATTCACATTGTTTTATAGATGATTCACGTCATAGAGATTACACAAAAATTTACATTGATTGTTGACTGTCTAACATAATTCTCTTATTTTATCCGAACTTAGGACCGACTAGCAAAACTATCTTAAAGAGAAATGTTGGATTATATTTTATTTATTGGATAAGGAATTTATTTCCGAGTTTAATGGACATACACTGACGGTATAATAAAATTTTACACTGTCATCCAATCAGAATATATCATTTTGCTATGTCATCTGAGTAATTTTAAAATAATAGTATGATTTATTGAGATGCATGATTGTGTAAAAAAAATTTACATTGTGTGATAGTACTTCACCACTTCTATGCAATAAAACTATTTTTATTATTAAAAAAGAGAGAAAGAGAAGAACTTGGTAGCACGAGTGATAACTAAGTGGTGATTTAAACAAAGCAAAAATATTTGTATCATCCACTACTAATTGACGCAAGATTTAGTCTTAACACACTTAAAATAAAAATAAAATAATAAAAAAAATCCTACATTTTCTCCTCAAACTGCTTCACTGAACGACTAGCCAAATTTATTTCATATTTCAATATCCACAACAACATCCTGACCAAGTGTTTCAACTTTCAACATTCCTGCAAACGTGTTCTTCGAGATATCTGACGGCACACGTTTTCCATTACAAAATTTCATTCATCATTTCTCCACATCACACTTTTGAAAAAAATATCCAAAGTATTTTAAAGTTAATTCATCCACTCTAGTTTGTCGGCACATTTGATTATCAAGATAATTGTAGACCCCACTTTGCTTCCATAGGGCCAAATGTCATAAGTGCCGCGTTGATTAATCAATGAATTTATATAAGCATTAATGGAATGCCACCTCTTATTGACAAAAATTGATATACTAACCAAAAACTCTCATTAATATAATATAATTATAATAAATAAATAATATTTTTATTAAATAATTTAGTTATAAAATAAATAATTATTTTTCAACAATCAGTAGTTCAGTACTACTATCATATCTAGTACCTATTCATTTTTCATTCATTCACTTTCATTTTCATCTCTGAACTGAACTCTGAAACTTTACACAGGTCAATCTCTTTCATCTTTCTTCTTTAATTTAGATCCATTTTCAATTCTAACGATCTATCTGTGTGATCTAACTAACTATGATTCTACTTTGTAGCTAATTCATGGCGCAAATTCTGCTACACGGAACTCTGCATGCTACAATCTATGAAGTCGATAAACTCAAGAACGTTGGTGGTAGTAACATTCTCAGCAAGGTGCTGATTTTCTTCTTTCTCGATCTCTTTTTTTTTTTCTTTAGGTTTTCAATTTTTTCAACTACTTGCTAACTGATTTTCACTTAATTAGCTTAGTTGTTAGATTTCTGGTATTTGTTAGTTAAACGGTTAGTTTTTCTGTTGTAGTTATTATTAATCTAGCTTGTTGTTAATCTCAGTGATTGTGATTCATATTTCATAATCGATTATTCAACTGTTCAATCTTCTGTTCTAGATTCTGAAATTTCGTTAGATTATTGTTAATTGAAATTTGTATTGGAGTTTTTCCACTGATTTAGCTTTTGATGAATTTCAAACTAGAAGATCGAATTTTTTGTGGTTATTGACTTGTAGATTGTTGATTTTTCTCACGCCTTTATCAGAAAGACTTGAAGTGATAAAATTTGAGTGGTGGTTAAGGATGGGTTAGTTGGAAGGATAATGAATTTTTATTTATTTATTTCATGGATTGGTTTATTTGTTTCGTGAAAAAGAAGAAAAATTTGATTATCATAATGAAAAAAAGGGGAAAGTGGTTGGGTTTGGTCCATGGATAAGACAAAAGTTAACCAAGCCAATACTATGCTTCTTATGAATCACAACTTCAACACAAATAATTTTAAGAAATGAATAACTTAAACGTGATTATATGAATCAGACACTAACATGTCGGATACCAAACACGCCTTTGATCTGAAGTGTATGTGCGACAGGGTTTTGTATACTGTGAAATTTAATTGATAACGTTCACCTTGATGGTTGATTCTTGTGTTAATTATATTCGCTTATTATTTTTTAGATTAAACAAAACTTCGAGGAGACGGTTGGATTTGGGAAAGGGACTACCAAACTTTATGCGACCATTGATTTGGAGAAAGCACGAGTGGGAAGGACCAGGAAATTAGAAAAGGAGCATACTAATCCTAAATGGTATGAGTCTTTTCACATTTACTGTGCCCATTTGGCAACAAATATCATATTCACTGTGAAAGATGACAATCCTATTGGGGCAACCTTAATTGGAAGAGCATATGTGCCTGTTGAGGAAGTGTTGAGTGGTGAGGAAATTGATAGATGGGTTGAAATATTGGATGTGCATAAAAATCCAATTCATGGAAATTCAAAGATCCGTGTGAAGTTGCAGTTTTTCGATGTTTCAAAAGACCTAAACTGGGCTCGAGGCATTAGAAGTCCTAAATTTCCTGGAGTTCCTTATACTTTCTTTACACAGAGACAAGGATGTAAGGTTTCTCTATACCAGGATTCTCATGTCCCGGATAATTTTGTCCCGAATATACAACTCGCAGGAGGCCAGACTTACAAGCCTCAGAGATGCTGGGAGGATATTTTCGATGCAATCACAAAAGCAAGACACATGATATACATTACAGGGTGGTCTGTTTATACTGAGATTTCCTTGGTAAGGGATTCAAGAAGACAAAAGCCGGGAGGAGACATAATGCTTGGCGAGCTTCTCAAGAAAAAAGCACAAGAAGGTGTTAGGGTGTTGATGCTTGTTTGGGATGATAGAACATCGGTTGGTTTGTTGAAAAAAGATGGGTTGATGGCTACTCATGATCAAGAAACTGCGGAATATTTTCATGGCTCTGAAGTGCACTGTGTTTTATGCCCTCGCAATCCGGATGATGGTGGAAGCATTGTCCAAAATATATCAATTGGTACCATGTTTACTCATCATCAGAAAATTGTGGTGGTGGACAGTGAGTTGCCAAGTCAAGCAGGGTTAGATAAGCGGAGAATTGTGAGTTTTGTTGGAGGCATTGATCTCTGTGATGGAAGATATGATACTCAGTTTCATTCACTTTTCAGAACCTTGGATACAGCACATCATGATGATTTTCATCAGCCTAACTTTCCTGGTGCTTCAATACAAAAAGGTGGTCCTAGGGAGCCTTGGCATGATATCCACTCAAGGCTTGAAGGTCCCATTGCTTGGGATGTTTTGTTTAACTTTGAGCAAAGATGGAGGAAGCAAGGTGGAAAGGACTTGCTTGTTCCTCTGAGAGAGCTTGAAGACGTCGTTATCACCCCGTCCCCGGTAACTTTCCCTGATGATCAAGAGACATGGAATGTTCAGTTATTTAGATCTATTGATGGTGGTGCAGCTTTCGGGTTCCCAGAGACTCCTGAAGATGCTGCTAAAGCCGGGCTTGTTAGTGGGAAGGATAACATAATAGATCGTAGTATTCAAGATGCTTATATCAATGCTATTCGACGTGCCAAAAATTTCATCTACATTGAAAATCAATATTTCCTTGGAAGCTGTTATGGGTGGAGTGCTGATGGGATTAAGCCTGAAGACATTGGTGCTTTGCATCTGATCCCAAAAGAGCTTTCACTTAAGATTGTTAGCAAGATTGAAGCTGGGGAAAAGTTCACTGTGTATATTGTGGTTCCCATGTGGCCTGAAGGTGTCCCAGAAAGTGCGTCAGTTCAGGCAATATTAGACTGGCAGAGGAGAACACTGGATATGATGTACAAAGATATTATTCAAGCACTCAATGCCCAGGGAATTGAAGATGATCCTCGGAACTATTTGACATTCTTCTGCCTAGGCAATCGAGAGGTGAAAAAACAAGGAGAGTATGAGCCTACCGAAAGACCAGAACCTGATACAGATTATATCCGAGCCCAAGAGGCCAGGCGTTTCATGATTTATGTTCATGCCAAGATGATGATAGGTAAGTAAAACATTCTTTCAAACACTTCCTTTCCAATACTCTTTTTATGGTTTGGTAAAATTCACGCGGGTCTCCTTTCGTATTTAGTCCGTCTCATTTTCAAAATGATGGAGACATGCAATCGCATGAGTATTACCCAAACCTCACTCGCTCATACTATTTTTTTCATGATAAGTTTTTCGAGTCTTGCATTGATAAGTATTACAATATCCCTTTTACTTCACCAAGAAAACATTCTTTGTTGATAGAAATTCATAGTATGGTAGAATCATTTTTTTTGCAGTTGATGATGAATACATAATTATTGGATCTGCCAACATCAACCAAAGATCAATGGATGGTGCTAGAGACTCTGAAATAGCAATGGGAGCTTATCAGCCCTATCATTTAGCTAACAGGCAGCCTGCAAGGGGTCAGATTCATGGTTTCCGCATGTCGTTGTGGTATGAGCACCTTGGCATGCTGGAAGAATCCTTCCTTCACCCAGAAAGTGGAGAATGCATTAGGAAGGTGAACCAAATTGCTGACAAGTATTGGGATATCTATTCCAGCGAGTCCCTAGAGCAAGACCTCCCTGGTCATCTTCTTCGTTATCCCATTGGGGTTTCAAACGAAGGAAATGTGACAGAGCTACCAGGATTTGAATTCTTCCCCGACACCAAGGCTCGTGTTCTTGGTGGAAAGGTTGATTACCTGCCACCTATACTTACTACTTAGTTTCATTGTATATTTTGTTCATTAAATAAAGTATTTGTGGTGTTAGTGTGAGAAATGACTGTAATGGTACAATAGTCCTGCGAATAAGCTTGAGATGATTAAGGACTTTGCTGTTGATTTGTAATACTAGTATTTTCCTGCTCTTTCTATGTTTTAACTGCGATAAGATAAATTCTAGCTCGGAGGCCTTGACATGTATCCTACTATATTTGATGTAATTTTAAAATTGTTTTGAAGTTTTTTCATTTTTGATTGCTTAGTTTTTAAAATTTTCAGTAACTTGCAACTCTATTGTCAGAATACTTCACAATCACTATGTCCCACTACATTGTGTTTCGTTAACTTATCACCTGACACGCGTTTAAAATGTCACAACAAATGAGATGAATAATTGACTGAAATAAAAGCTCTCATTATTCTGCTTGGGACCCATTATTCTTGGTTTGATAGATATGGATATTCTAATTAGAGTTTTTTTAATTAGTACTCCATATGTATATAAAAACAACTTTATAAAAAAAATTTACTCTTAAAAAAAAATTAATACATTTAAGTCTTACACTATTTTTAATTTTATATTATTTTTTGTCTTAAAAATAGTTAATAACATAGAAATGTGAAAAAAATAGTGTTATATTTAAAATAATGACATTGAATATAATAATTATAGATGACTTCTGCTTACATTTAAGACAATTTCAATTTTTTTTGTTATTGCTTTATATTTGAGACGGGAGGGAGTATTCTAAGAATTTTCTTTTTAAATATTTTTAAAAAAAGCTATTATTTTTTAAAAGTTAACAATTTCAATTTCAATTTTTGATATATTCCCTCTATTTTTTTATAAGCAAACTTTGATTTTTAGATTCATTGTTTAAATAATGTATTTGAATTGAATATATCAATTATTCAATAAATTTAAAAGTCAAATTTTATTGAATAAGTATATTTTTATAATTTTTTATAGGTTTTTTAAAAAAATAAATGTTCGGTTAGGAACTGAGAATAGAAGATGTGTTGGGACAATTAGGATTTTCAAAAAAGATGAGAGAAGAAGAAGAGAAAATTAGAGAGAACAGTTGTTATTACTGTTATGAATAGTTTGACTTTCTCCAAATCATCTTTCTTCAATTTCTGTAGTTTCAAAATTTTGTCAATAGATAGAAATATGCATAGAAGACGGAAGAATGTGTGGTATATTTTTTCACTGTATCCCTCGATTGTACCACTGTTAACTATTATGCACAATCAGACTCTGGTACCAACTACAGGTGAGAAAGATATACACAAGAAGGGGGTTGGATTGTGTATACCAAAGATTATTTCTTTTTAAATCTTAATTCAGAACTGAGTAGATAATATCATATTTTGTATCAAGAAGAAATAAGTTAGATCCGAGTCTGACTTCAGAATTCTATGCATAGTGGACTAATTAAATGCAGAAGTAAATAAAGAGACACCCAATATATCCTGGTTCCTTCTAAACTGAGAGTAGTCAGTCCCCTTACAGCACAAGAGATTTACACTATAATCATTCATATTACAATTTAATCAATCAAACTAGAAAGAGACTTCATTGCTCAAGCACGCGGACAATAGACTCTACATTTACAACTATAGGGCATGCATGATAGATTTTTAAATTTGTGAGTTCTTAAGTGATATAATTGTTTAAAAATGGGTTTTCACTTAAGTACTATCTAAAAAAAATTATTCCTTTCCTGAATTATTAGATCCTAATGCTTTTTAGAAGCCACACTTTATCAGTGATCACTTGAGGTTCTAATGAGGTTACTTCTAATCAACATCAGTCTTTAATACTCCTTGTCCAGAAGCAAGCTTTTAAATAATTAGAGTCACTCATTTGTGAGGATTCAAGTTCCCCAAACAAAATATTAACAACTCAAGGGAATTAGTTGATTTGTTCCTTCTTAATCAACTCTTTAAACCATCAAGGCTTAGTTATTAATAATGAACATGAATAATACACTCAAATAGCTTTAATATTTATACAAAAATAAGTATAAATAATATTTTCACAGTTTTGAAAATCCTCAGTTAAGTAAGTTGTCCAAAATCTTTATGCACAGATATACACAAATCACTTTTGAATAACTTATCATGCTCATAAGTTGTTTAAGTAATGAAAGAGATTAACATACCTTTGCAGATTTTGATTATCTATTTTTACAATTTCCTACAAAAGAAGGTTTATTTGGAGGTCTTGAGGCTTCTACAGCTTCTCCTTTTTTTCATCAGTACGTCCTCCATTTGATTTTTGACTTAACTTTACCAGCTTCCTTCTTGCCTTTCTTCCTCTATCTCTTTTGGTTGATCTTCAATCTTCTAGAGCTTCCATAGCCATGCTCATCATTAGATGGTGAAGACATGTTCTTAAAAGCACATGATGCGCTACAACAATGGGAGAGAGAGGGAGAGGGAGCTTCAAAGCTCTATTGACTTCAGCAGAAGGTTCATCAGATTCAAATTTTGACAGAGTTTTAGAATCTGATATTTATCATTCAAAGTTTTTATTGAGCATATCTTTTCAAAAAATTCTCTACTTGACAGATCATTCTTCTAATGATCTTATTTCTGAATAAGATATAGACCAATGGTTACAGACTTGACCAACTGTGAATGGTCAAAATTTCACCTGGCCATTGTTTGTGCAACGTCTGAATATAATAGTGTTTATTGAACAACACGGACACGTATTCCTTATCATCACAATCTTTTTCAGATTCTATAGTATCTGCATACTGAGTTAGAAAACAATTGTCAGTTTGTAAGAGACTATTTGATGATAAACTCCACAAGATAGAAGATCGCTATGTGTTAGAGAATGGAAGGCTCAACTTTTCTTTAGGCATAATGACAATATTGAGATGAATCAGCGGGAAGGTAGCATAAAACAGAGTGAGCTATATGAGTCATGGGCTTCACCAAGAGAAAATTTCTGAGAAAATAGCCCATCAAAAATAAAGGGATCGAACCAAGAGACGATCGGGTGAAGCTGAAAAAGCCCCTAGTTGCGAAAGTCGAGATGTGTACCTCTGACAAAAAAATATCAAAGAATAAATTAATATAAGGTTTTTAGGACTTTTGCTTGACACACAGTTGAATTACCACCAAATATGGTCATGACCCCGGATGAAGCTGGGAAGGGGAAATCTTCAAATGTCTCAGGACAACTATCTC
This sequence comes from Vicia villosa, assembly GCF_029867415.1. Taxonomy (NCBI): domain Eukaryota; kingdom Viridiplantae; phylum Streptophyta; class Magnoliopsida; order Fabales; family Fabaceae; genus Vicia; species Vicia villosa. Next base: position 224,581,298 of record NC_081181.1, read on the forward strand.
AAATTTTGAAAAGAGCCGGTGAAGTCCTATCTTTGTAACTCGTAGAATGGGACCATGCATTCAACAAAATAAATGGATATCATGTTCTCTTGTGGAACACGAAGGACCGATCACTCTGAAGGATCACCGGCCATAATGTTAGAATCACATAGAGTGACCTCAATACTCAAAGCTGGAGATGTGCCTCTCACTGTTGCGTTTATCCAATCATACATCAGCACAACCAATCGACGTTGTAGATTCAAATGTTCCAGCACATTAGCACATCTAGGCTTGCGACCTTCAGTCCTCAGATAAACCTGAATGAAACATTTGGCAAGTCCACTCCTTTACAAGTTAGCCTTCGTCTCCTCATCTGACAAGACACGAGGGGGCAGGGGAATATTAGCATAATTTATTCTTCCACCGACATTTGTCACTAGGGCGTCTAAAAACCCATTAGAAAAGGTCTCTTCATCTAAGGAATCCCTAGATATGCTCCCTGACTCAGAATGGTCAAATATGGATATGAATTTCGTTCCCACATGGTCGCTGCTATGGGAAGGATGATGAGAATCATGGGATGACCCAGATGAAGTTTCTACTTCAGAATCACTCACTACATTGATGGTGTTATCACTCATCCTAACCAAAAACAAGAAACACTAAAGAAAAAAGCTCGAGTTAGAAAGGTACCTGGTAGTAAGAGGTTGATGAAGCGAGAGCAATCAAAAAGTTAAAAGCTTTAAGCCAAACTATGAATAACTTCTAATGATGCTTTTAGGAAAAAGGAACAAAGACATTTCTCTTGGAAAGTAACTAAAAACTTGAAAGCTAAAAGGTTGCGAAAACTCCCAAAATATTTAACTCACCCTATTTATAAACTACGACAGCTAGAGGATCAATACCGACTATGAACAGAGATCACAAGATCAATGACTACAATTCCACACAAAAAAACATGCCAAACTCAATTGCACTCAAACACTCTGTGAACTGCGCCAAACCCTAGTTGGTCACATCATCGCACCTATCAAGAATGGGTGACAAAGCGTTTCAATGATAAAATAACATTAAATGCGTCTATTCTCCATTACTTTTCCAAACTGAATTCAAGCGATTCAATTCTACTTCACACTAGACTACGATATAAAGGTTGGTCAACAATACTTAAGGCTTGCCCCTGCTCCTTTAGTACCCGACCAAGCCTTGAGGGCAACTATTCCGGACCGGCTAGAGGCCCAATTGACTAGGTCCCAATCCATCAAAAGTCCACTCTATTCGACCCAACACATAAAAATAGTTCACAATCAATGAGAAGGTACACAATCTCTTATCTCCAATCTCACTATACTCATCTTGAATCTTGAGTTGACTTGGGCGTTGTAGTGCTAACCTTGTATATCCATATCGCGGCACCATAAAGAAGACCGGAGCCACTGTTTAATTTCAGCAGTTATCCAACTCTCAACATTTTATGTTCCTTCGTGGAGCTTGAGTATCCATTTATATTTCCCGAACGGAACATAATCTGATATGAATAAGAATTTCAATCTTTCTAAAATAGATTCAGAATAAATCTTTTTCAAATAGGAACATGCTTCAAAACCAAGTCTTTGATTGAACAGAAAAGAAAATAAATTCTAAAAATGCAAGATTCAATCCATTAAGCATTGCACGCCAAGTAAGTAGATTGAGACATGATGTCTCCTATAATGTCAGAACATCTTACGTACCCCTCAACTATTGTGATACATGAAGGGTGGTTATTGTTGAAACTGTTAAGTATCTTCGTTCGTCAATCAATGTGGATGGATGTGTTTAGTTCATCAACATGCAATTTCAAAATGACAGTAATGTGAGAATTATATTCTTAATATTTAATAAGTATCGTTCAATGGAACCAATCAAGTTAAATACTTCTCCAGTCAAATTTGTTAATGTTTATTGTTCAATCTCATCTCATGACATTTGATAAAATCACATCCTACTTGTTGTACCAATTGAAAAAATTAATTTGTTTTTTTATAATTTTATTTATATTTGATTAATACTTATAATTTATGTTGAAGTATTACTATTATAATAATAATAATAATAATAATAATAATAATAATAATAATTAGTATATTTTTGGTCCCTATAAATATCTCAAATTTCTTTTTTTTTTTTTTGGAAAAGAAAACTTTCATTACCAAAAACGTTAATTACAAGGCGATCCATAGGATCCTGCCAAACCAGCAAAACAAAAAAAACCAGACCCTCTATCAAGGCATCATGAGTAAACTAACATGATGTCTTAGCTTAGGGTACATCCAAGCTCGCTATATAATTGTATCTATAATTCTGTCCATTATGCCTCTATTGCTATCCGTGTTCCCAAAACATCTATCATTCCGGTATAACCAACAATTATATATTGTTTCCGTATACGCTATTTTCAAAATTTGAGCTTTCCAACCCTTTCCTTTAGCATTCTCACAGAACCACCTGATTTCATCATCCCATTTCCCAGGCAAGTGTGGGATCTTAATCCACTCCAAAACCTGCTGCAGCATAGTGTTCATTTCAGCACATTCAAAGAATAAATGGTTTTGAGTCTCTTGAGCAATGCACAAGCTGCATTTATCATCATCCATTATGCCAAACCGTTTCAACCTCTCTTTTGTTGCCATCTTCCCATGACACGCTAGCCACAGAATGAACTTTGCGCGAGGACGTGCTCCATTGTCATAAAGCACCCTTCTCCATGGTGTTGGATTTTGATCCTTAATAAGTTTCACATATATGTCTCTAATCTGGACCCTCTCTTCTTTCATAGCAGAATTCCACATATTATGTTTCTCAATAGTATCTCTCTGCTTCATAACGGCTTTGAAAACCCATGAGCTGGAGCTGCTAACAGTCATGGTCCTAACATCCTTATTTTTCAGATAATAAGCATTAATCCACCGTATCCATAAACTATCCGCCTTTCCACTCAAATTCCAGACTAGTTTGATCAGGTTTGCTCTGTTCCACTCCCTCAAATTTATCAAGCTTAACCCTCCATGATTCTTTGGTGAGCAAACAGTTTCCCACGCGATCGGAGCTTTATTTGATTTGCAGTCTTTTCCAGTCCATAAAAACACTCTACAAATGCTATCCACTTTCTGCAGAATCTTTTTGGGCAGCGGTAAGCATTTCATCCAATAGTTGGTTATGGCAAAAAGGACGCTTTTAATCAATAAACATCTCCCTGCAAAAGCTCAGAGTTCTAGAAGTCCAGTGGCGAATTCTTGCAACAATCTTATCAATCAGCGGCATACACTGTTGCACACTGAGTTTCTTGTTTGTCAGCGGAATCCCCAAGTAGCGAAACGGCATAGAACCTTCAGGGAAACTCGTGATGTTCTTGATCTCCTTCTTTGTTTCCTCATCAATCCCTCCATAGTATGCTTTGCATTTATTTGGATTAACAACCAGCCCTGTGGACGCAGAGAATTGGTTGAAAACCTGCATAAGCACTTTAATAGAGGTAGTATCCCCACGGGAAAACAACAATAAGTCATCCGCGAAACTGAGATTCACCATCTTAATCCTAGCACACTTGGAATGATACTTATACTCAGAATTGGACTTCAACTTAGCCATGAGTCTTTGGAGATACTCCATTACAAGGACAAACAAAAGAGGGGACAAGGGGTCGCCTTGTCGAAGACCTCTCTTTGCTATCAGCTTCTTAGAGTACACTCCATTTATATTCACCTGGTAAGAAACAGTTTTAACACATAGCATGACCCATCGAATAAATTGCGAGGGGAAACTTATCTCCTTCATGATATCCTCCAAAGCCTTCCAATCCACCGTATCGTATGCCTTCTGAATATCTAACTGCAGCATACATTTAGGAGGGCCACCACTCCTGTTATAACCCTTAATAATCTCAAAAGCCAACATGATATGGTCATGTATGTGTTGGCCGGGAACAAAAGCTGCCTGGCTCAAGTGAATGATGCTGTTCAAGACACCATTTAGCCTTCTAGCCAAAATTTTGGAGATCACTTTGTAGATGGTTGTGCAGCAAGCAATAGGTCGAAACTCTTTAATATTCTTGGCATCTTTTGATTTAGGGATTAGCACAATCAGAGCACAATTTACAGCTTTGTACATCTTCTCCTTTGTGAAAAACGCCTTAACAGCCTTGGTTACATCTTCCCCTACAATACTCCAAGTTTTTTTGAAAAACTTGGCTCCATAACCATCAATCCCCGGGGCCTTTGTATCACCAATGCTTTTCAAGGCCTCCCTAATCTCATCCTCAGTGTCTGGTTTGGTAAGATGCTCCTGCTGGTCCCTATTCAATTGACTGCCATTCCTCATGACCTCCACATCAATTCCCTTCAGCCTAGGTGCAACAGTTCCTAACAGGTTTGTGTAAAACTCCATGATCTCCTGTTCAATATCTTAGTACTCATGAATGATGGTGCCATCATCTCTGTGCAACATGGAAATGTCTTTCTTCACATTCTTGGTTTTGATGGCTGCATAAAAAAAAGAGTTGTTACCATCCCCTTTCTTGATCCAATCAACTTTAGCCTTTTGTCTCAAGAGCTGATCATCTAACTCATTCCACTTCAAAACCTCTGCAGTGCAATTCTTAACTTTCTCAATAATTTGGCAGTTCCCACGATCCCTGGTTAACTCATTCTGGGCTGCAATGAGATCTTCTCTGGCTCTATTAATGGTATCCTTGATAGCAGCCAAAGGTTTACTTCTCCTCCTTAGAATAGGTTGCAGTCTCAACAGTTTTCTCCACAAGCAGAACATAGCTCCACCCTCTATTGGTTCATGCCAGCTTTGAGCCACATCCTCCTTAAAACCATCAATTTCAGTCACTGCATTCATAAACTTAAAATGAGATCTCTTTGGTTTGATGTTGTTACTTTGCTTCAAGCAGAGTAGACTATGGTCAGAAATCCCAGCCTCCATGTTCATCAAGACAGTGTCCTGTTGTTGCATAAACCAGTCCACATTACCCAGCACTCTATCAATTCTTGAATATATCATACCATTACTATGTCTGTTTGACCAAGTGTAGTAATCTCCTTGGTTATCCATCTCAAACAAACCCACCTTGTTCATCATATGTGTCATGTCAATATACTCCTTTTCCTGTACAGGACTGCCACCAATTCTATCCTTAGTGATCCTCACATTGTTATAGTCCCCAATCAGACACCATGACCCATGGCTTCCTCTCTGCAGGCTCTCTATATCATTCCACAAGTATCTTCTCCCCTGCACCTGATTTAGACCATATATTGCAGTGAGCCAATGACTGAAATTCCCATCAATTGTGCAGACCTCACAGTGTATGAATTGTTCAGAATCTGCCACTTTATTCACTTGAATTTTTGTGTCATCCCACAGAATCCATATCCTTCCATTGCCATGTCTACTATAGTTGTCAATATAGGACAACCTCATGCCCAGTTTATTCCTGATGCTGGTAGCTTTTGCTTCTTTTACTCTAGTCTCCACTAAGATAGCTATGTGTGGCTGCAAAAAGTTAAGCCTATGGCTCACTTCCTTATTCCTGCCAGCCTTATTAATTCCTCTCACATTCCAGGATATAATCATGTTAAGTCTATGTCCACTAGATGGTCATTCAAAACCCCTAGTGAAGAGAACTCATTATGACACTCAACCCCTTCAGTGTATTTCATAGGCTTTTTCCCCTTATCAATTCTACTAGATTTTGCTTCTATCCATCCCTCATCTTCTTTGGCCTTTGTGTTTAACTCTGCACCATCACCCTGCATCTTTTTCTCTTTGGTTACTATGGTCTCATCTTTCTTTTCTTGGCTCATATTAGGTTTGGCAGTCCATGTTTTTTTCTGAGGTCCTGGTGTACACTTGTGTCCTGCTCTCTTGCACACTTCACAATACAGCGGTTTCCATTCCAGCTCTACAGGCTGTTTAATCACCCTGCCTTCATTATCTTTTATGTTGATGGATTCTGCAATCTTTTGTGTGACATCAATTTCAACCAAAATCCTCGCATACGAAACTCTTAGCTTGGCAGCTGTGCACTCATCAGTGAAAAGTGGTTTCCTTAATGCACTTCCAATTTTGCTAAGGCTTCTCTTCCCCCAGAGATAGAGAGGTAGTTGGGGTAATTTCACCCATACCGGAACCGTACGAAGCATATCTCTTTTCAAGCAGAAATCGTGGTGCCATATCCTAAGGAGCATCGGCATATTCTGAATCGTGTAAGGTCCCTTCATCATCACCAAATCCCTATCTTCCCCAGATCTGAATTTCATTATGAAATATCCCTCATCATTATAGAATAACTCAGGGGTTTGAACAAAATTCCAGAATTTCAACATGAATTGTTTCACACCATTCATACTGAGGTCCTTCCCTATAACATGCATGAACAGAGAATTTTCCCAAAAGTTTACCTCTGAGCGTATGTCGTCATAGTCAATTTCGATCTGCACTTCTCCTTCCACAATTGTAGGTGCGACAAACTCAATCTCCATACCATTAGCTTGCATCCGGTTGCCATTGATCACATCCACCCAAAGCTTTTGTTGATTCGTCTCACCCTCATGTTTCACCCCTTTCGCCTCAGATTTACGATTTTCCTCCGTCTCCTCCGCCACATTTTGTGACTTTGCCTTTCCACTTCCCTTGCTTCCTCCTTCATCTACCTTCAGTTTGTCAGTGGGTGTCTCCACTTGCTTTACCGGTGACGATGGAACCAATTTTCGCGGCCGCCCTCGTCCCCGTGAGCTCCCCATTTTTCAAATTTCATTTTTAGTCACAATTAAAAAAAGACATATTTTAGTTCCTATAAAATTTTTATGCATGCAGTTTTAGATTCTGTTATTTTTTAAAATTTTAAAAACGATTTAATTACTCTTAAAATTTTAAATTTTTGAATAATTTTTTTCATACATTTTTAGAATATTATATAAAATATTTCTTTACCAAATTATATAACTTTTTATAATGAGAAGAATTAAATATTAATTTTTTAAATTTCAAAAGATAATGATAAAAGTAATGCAAATCTCGACTTAAAAAAATTAAATTTTAAGTTTTTTTTTTTTGAAAAACTTTTTATAACATTCTAAACATATATGTAAAATAATCATTCAAAAATACATATTAATTTAATAGTAGGAACTAAAACTACGTGCATAATAATTTTATAGGGACCAAAATATGTCATTTTTTATTACGGACTAAAAATAAAATTTAAAATATTTATAGAGACCAAAAAAATACTTAACTCTTATTATTATATTGTTCTCTAATTTGATTAATGGAATAATGCATATTTATTTAGTTGATAATACATAAGAATTCTATAATTCAAATACTTTAAAAATAGAGTGAATAAGATAGTTTAATTGATATGTATATTATTTGAGTTAAATGAATTTATAAATAGAGTGAATAAAATAGTTTAATTAATATTTATTATTTAAGTTAAATGAATATATACAATTGATTTAAGATTCAAATTTTAAGAGTAAGATTTATTTATATTTGTAAATTTTTTTAAAAAATTAGTGTATATCAACAATTTTATCTTAAAATGAATATTTTAAAAAATTAAAAATACTTTTTATTTATGAGAATAATACTCCATCCAAACTAACCAAGAGGATATCATGACTCCAACACTTTCCAACTTCTTCTTTGTACTTAACAAGGCAAAATCGAAACCGAACACTTCATCCATACACCGACCCACCTGGCCACCCACCCCTCAAATCCTTTTCATTCCCAAAATGGATCAATCGCCATCAGAGAAATCTAGAAGACTAGAACCTCATATATCTCCCAACTCACCATTCACCACAATATATCATTATTTATTTATTCAATTTTATAATTAATTCTTTTTATCTTTTTCATGAAGCAATCTCACCCACCTCTATATATTTATTCAACTCATCCATTTCTTCTATAGTCAAGTCAACTCAGCTCAATTCTTCAACAACAAAAAAATGACTTGTTTTTCACAGGGTCTTGTTTTCACTACTGCCATGGTTGTCTCAACCACCATGCTTTATCTAGTTTTCTCAAAACAAAAGCATAACCCATCATTTCAAATTCAAGGAAATCACGCTCTACGCTCTTGTTTGTATTCAGGTAAATAAATCACCACCCACCCTTTTTTTTCATTCTTCTTACTATGTCATGATTCATGAACAACTTCTTAGTTCTTTTCTTACTATGTATACACTATGTTGTTGTTTTTTCTTAGAGGAAAAGAAAAGGGAGAGAAAGATGAACACGAAGAAGAGTAAGAAGAAAGTTAGATTTGCAGAAAGTGTGAAGGAAGAAAGAGAAAAGAAGAGTGAGGTTGTAAGGAAAGAGAAACAGAGGAAGCGAAACAGAGTATATAGTGGCAACTGCAGAAGTGAAACGTTGAAAAGCCGTGGAATTCCGGCGAATAGAGTCGCTTTGTTCAACGGGATTTTGAGGGACCGAGTTCATAGGATGGAGTGTTGTTAAAGATCATCGTGATTCTCGTTGGTGAAGGTTGGAACGGAGGAAATTCTATGAAGCTGTTGTGTTTTTCTCATGCTCTGTTTTTCCTCTGTTTTTTTGTGTTTTCTTTTTTCTTTTTTGGTAGTTGTTAAATGTAATGTAGTTTTCGTGGTGAGGGAATTAACACATAGATAAATGGTGTGTGGTTGTGGAGAAATGTTTATACAGCTCATTTTGTCCTTGTAAACCAACTCAGCACTAGTTAGTAGTTATTTGAGATTAAATTTAATTTTCTTTTTTAATTTAATAATGAAAATATTTATATTAAAATGATAATACTAGTAGGGGAGAGAGATTTAGAAACAATTCTAATAAAAAGTTATTTTATTTTAAATTATAAGTATATAATTTTTATCATTTTATCAAAAAAATATGTATCAGATTTAAAATAATTTATTAAATTTTTTGGATGAATTGTCCTTAATAATTTTAGAAATAAATTTGATTTAATTTATTATCCATTTTTTTAATTTTTTAATGTAATAGATAAAAAAAATAATTTATTAATTGATTTTTTATATAATAAATGATTTGGATTGAATGAATCTAACTGCTACTCTCAAGTTATTTGACAGCTCTAACGAAGAGTATTATTTTAAGAGTAATTCAATGTGTTGTTCATTAAATCAATACATAATTAATAAAAGATTATACTATAGTATAAAAAACAAAAAAGCAAAAACTGTTGTAAAAAAAAAAAAAAAACTGTAAGGATAGTTTTGGTCTCTTATTTACATAATTAATTTTATATTTTAAATTTCACTAATTTTAGTACTATATTTAAATATGATTTAGTCTCACATTTTCTATTTAAAATCTATATTGTTCATTTTTAATGATGCTGTGTCAATTATTATATTATAGATATTACACATTTTAAAAAAATTTATATAATAATGGATCATGCTAACAAAGACTGGTTAAGCATTTTAAATTAAAAATTAATCATTGAATACATAACATTTGGTAGAACTTAATTTTTCAATCTTTTAACCAATGCTCCGAAGACACCTTTTGCATTACTCTATAATAATTTGTTATACCTTACAATTGATTTAATAATTAAAAATTTAACACCAATTTTGAATACAAATCTAATAAGATAAGTTAAGATATGAAAAATACAAAGAAAAAAGATTTATTCAATGAGAATATAGGAAAAATATAATAATTTATTGAAATAAACTATATAAATTAAAAGAAAATATTTGATCGTGAAAATAAAAATAGATACCGAATGAAAGAAATAAATGGTTGGGTATATAAAAAAAATAAATTTATTCAATGAGAATATAGGAAAAATATAATAATTTATTGAAATAAATTATATAAATTAAAAGAAAATATTTGATGGTTAAAATAAAAATAGATTATACTACATAAAAACATAAATTTTGATTAAAAAAAAATTAAAAATATATATTTTTTCATCCCTCAGTCCTAACCTTATAAGGTTTGACAAATATTCAGAGGACAACAACATAATGGATTTAGAAAATTGTGTTTGAATCATTTAGTCAAAGTTAATGTAAATTTGAGGAAGCTAAAGCCAATTTTTCATCATGTATATCCAAATAAACTAAAAATTATAATCAGTAAATAACACATAATATCGAGAACCTCCCGTAGTAGGTGTCAAAGCAAGTCCCCAAATATCAGAATGCACAAGATCAAATGGTACAACTAAAATATAAATACTTTTATTAAAAGATAAAGCTGGTTTTTTAGTAGTTTAACAAGCAGTACAATCAAAGGACTCATTAGTGACAAGTCCTAAATAACCTTGAGACACTAGAGGACGTAATTTGTTAATAGAACTATGGGCAAGACGACGATATCAAAGTTGAATGGATGAATCTGTGGAAGTGACACAAATGTTATACCAATGAGTTATATCATGCAGACGACATCTAGAGGAAGAAAAGACAAGTTCATAACCAAGATCACTTAATTGGCTAACAGAGATAAGATTAAAATTTAATTTAGGAATATGATATGCGTCATGTATACTTAAAATAGACAAGAAGATAGAACATTTGTGGCTTACATTCGTAAGAGATCCATTTGTAATGTGAATGGAACAAGTATTGTCGTTTTTAGATCATGTGGATGTCATGTGGTTACAACAGACAGAATCACAATACCATTTAGAGTTACTTGGTATGGTCGAAACTCGAAAGAGCAGCAAAAGTATTATCAGAAGGAAGATGTTGTCTAAGAAGAGACTCAAGATCTGTGACAGAGAAGGATGACTGAGAGGACTATATAGATTCATTGGTAGCAACAACACTTGCAAATGCAAGCCTTGAAGAGTTGGGACGAGGTTGATTTCTTTTCTGATCACAACGTGGAGGCGAGTGGGACAATTATGAATTAAGTGTCTATATGTCTTGTAATATCGACAACGATTTGAAGCAATATGACCATTTTTCATGCAGCAATGACACTCAACTATGGGGCAATCAGAAAAGAATGATCAGACTTACGACAACGGCGACAAGATTTGGTAGGCTTATTTGTAACTGCAAAAGCATGATCAGCTTGTTGGCAGACAAGTCCCAATCTAGTTTCTTCGGACTTAAGACAAGGGATTTTGGTGCAACAAGGAAGCCCGAATTGGTTCATAATCATCAATGAGAGCCATGAAAAACTAAATAAGACGAATATGATTACGATGAGTCTCATATGTTTTTAGGTCAATATCATCTTTCAGAGAAGACTCACACGAGGCTAACTAATTCCAAATAACTTGTATTTGTGCTAAAAACTCATAAACAAGTTGACTTGATTGTTGTTTCAAATTACTAAGATTCTTCAATAATTGATATTGACGGGATAAAATATAAATAATATAATGTTGTTTTAAATAACCCCATACCTCTTTAGCATTCTCGAATCGTCCAAATTGTAGATAAATATTTGGAAAGAAGGTATTTCAAAACCAAGTACTGATTTGATGGTTTTGTTGTCCCATTCCTTTTAATTTATCAGCATAAGCCTTTGAAGTTTCACCAGAACTTTTCGTCAGACACTTTTTACCGCCTCTCACGTATCACCAAAGTCAATGATCTTTCTACAACTGCTTATTGCTTCAGTCTAGTGATTATAATTGGAGCCATTGAAAATTATGGTAATTTGACAAGTAACCTCAAATTTCTCCATTGTAGCACAATAATTAAAAAATTATTGATTAATTTTACTTTTATCTTTAAATAATAATGTTTATTTTATACTATTGGAGATCAACTCTAATGTTATTAGAGATTGAGAAGTTACGGAAGATTTTAGAACATGAAGGAAAAAAACTGAACCAGACCGGTTCAACCGGTGATGACAATGAATAGTTGAAAACCTCCGCTGAACCGGATCCAGTTTTGGGTTTTTTCAATTGTGTTCGGAAACTCTCTTTTTAAAATAAAAGAAAAAAAGCCTGACGCCCTTCCCGGCCGGCGAAAATCGCATCTGTCCGTCGTTCCACGGCACTCCCGAGCCGCCTCGAATCCGTCCTACCACGGCCAGAAGGTATGTTTTATTGAACCTCCCGCTTTGCGATTGGTTTTTGGTTTCCACATGAACGAACCATCAATTTCATTCTTGTTAATTTGTCTCTTCTGCTTCGTGAAGTTTGTGAACCTTCTGTTTTCTTAATGAAGTTTGTCAATTTGATTTTTCTGTTTGTTTTGGTCTGTTTTTACCATACGATTTGAGTTTGTGATTTTGATATGGTAGCATGTGTTCATGGAATGTGACATTTCTAGATATGAATATTTCTTGTGAATTAAGATCTGATAAAATTAAACCTTTGAAACCAACTGCATAACCTTAAAATAAAGACTTTCTTGCTCTACAAATGCAAGTAACATACTTTTTAACAAACTAAAATGGAAGCTAACTGACTGTAACAAACTTTCTTCATTTGTTAATAATTAGCATTCTCATTTGTTATTTATGACTTACTGTGTTGTTTGTTTATGTAGTGAGAGAGGTGTGTTGTTGATTCGGAAAACGAAAGTACAAAACACTTTGGTGAACCACTGTCGAAGTTGGTCACCGTAGGAAGGATAACCGCCACAAAGAAATCCAAGAATTTTGTGGCGAAGATGTATGTGTAGCTCCAACAGAAAATCTTGAAACTGTCTCTGATGGAAAAAGACAATGGCTTCTGCTTTTCTAATATATCGTCAATCGTCACCCCCTCGAGTGTCGCTTTTGTTGTCATCTTGACGATCTTGGTTCGTGTCCTTCATGTAATATATTCTAGCGGCAAACCCTTGAGCAAAAGAGCTTCAAAACCTGTGAGGACCCTCATCATTTTAGGATCAGGCGGTCATACTGCAGAGATGCTTAGTCTATTAGCAGTGTTACAGAATGATAGGTTTAAACCAAGATTCTACATTGCTGCTGCTACTGACAATATGAGTCTTCAAAAAGCTCTATTGTTGGAGAACTCTCTAGCATCCGAGAGTGGAATAGACGTTGCTGATGCTTCAAACTTCATGAAGATTTATCGAAGTAGAGAAGTCGGTCAATCGTATGTAACCTCGGTTTGGACTACTTTAATTGCAACCCTACATGCGCTATGGCTAATGATTAAAATTAGACCTGAAGTGATACTTTGCAATGGGCCTGGAACTTGCATTCCCCTTTGTGTTATTGCATTTATATTTAAGATACTGGGAATCAGATGGTCATCGATTTTCTATGTTGAGAGTATTGCAAGAGTGAGAAGACTCTCCTTGACTGGTTTGCTTCTGTACAAGCTGTGGATGGCTGATCAGATTTTTGTTCAATGGCCACAGTTGCAACGAATGTATCCTCGAGCTACTTATGTTGGTAGACTCATGTAATCATTTGATAAATTTGTATTCTGCTGCTATCAATGAACTACTTCAAATTTTGCTAATGATTTTGAACCATTGGACATATATTTTGCGCTAGTGTTTTCATTGCCATTACGAATTTTCAGAATATGCTGAACAAACATAATTGATTACATGTTTCTCGGGTAGAATTCATGGTTTATTCTGAAAGCCGGAAAGAATAGGTAGATGTCTCCAATTTGATTTGCTACTGCAGGAACTTGAAGGGTAAGCAATCTCTACATGTCCTCAAGAAAAGAAAAAAAAAACGTTTTTAAAACTCTATTCTGCATTTAAAACAGTCCATTATTATACGATCAGAGGAATTTAAATTCCTTACTGCAAGTGAATGTGTGTCTACTGTCTAACAACAACTATGATGTACTATTGTGAAAAAACAAGGCCTCACTGAAATGAAGAAAAAGAGAAAGAGAAAGAGAAGCCGTTGAAGCTAAGAATTTAAACCAAACCAAAAAGTTTTGGTTCAGCTCAAAAACTGAATTCAACCATTGAAAATCAAATCGGTTTGATTCGGTTCTCAGTTTTTTATTTTAAAAGCTGAAGGAACAATGAATCAAACACAAATCAATTTTACTAAACTCAATTAAGATAAAATCAATTCTACCAAACTCAATTCCACTAGAATCGATTTTGTCCACCGTCAATTCAAACACACTCTAAGATGGTATCAGAGTTCAATCTTTTAGCTATGGATCCGTCATTCTTCTTTAACTCCGCTTGCACTTCTTCTTCCAATTATTACTTTCTCTTCGGTTTCTTTTACAAATGACGAATTCGATACAAAATGTGTATAAGAATCCTTTATATTTTCTCCCCAATGAAAATCCAACTACTGATCTTGTTTCTCTTCCATTAGAAGGCAATAAAAATTTCCAATCTTGTATCAAATCTATGCATTTTGCTTCTGTCAATAACGTTGTTTCACAATTGTGGAGGTTATTGCAACACTATACTGTTTTTTTTTTTAATGTTTGTGGGAGCTTTTGACTGCAGGAAAGAAAAAGGCTTTTTTGTAGTGGTTGTTGATGATGGTGATGGTTTATCCATGTTTTAAGGTTCTTTTTATATCTCAAATGCATACACCAAACATAATTTTGATCTGGCAAATGAAATGTTTCAATGGTTTTGGCAGTAGTTTCCACTTGTGGTGTCAAATATGTTGTCTAATATCTCTCAAAAATGATTCTCTTTTCTTCAAATGATTGCGTTTAGAAAAGAATTTTATCTCATAACTAATCCGAAAAACGTGAAGTATAATGTATGTGGATGTTGATCTATTAAATTAAAAAATGCATAAAAACAAAGTAAAGAAATAAAAATGGGTAAAGTAATTTAAATCAAGTTGTGGTATTTATAAAAGAAACTATTACAGAAATAATTGAATCATTACTTAAAAATGTTGTTTGTTTTTGTGTTTAATGTATGAGGAGGCATACGTGACGCTTGACGTTCGATTCAATGACTTCTATTTCATGACATGTTCTATTGACTTGGTCGATTCACATTCGGTTTATATTTGTTTGACTTGCTATCGATCGACTAAGCGGATTGACTTGCTATCGATCGACTAAGCGGATTCGTCTATGTAATAGGTGCAAACAAATATTAGCAAAAACATAAAAGACAATAATTTTCTTTTTCCTATAGACCGATATGTATGTTATGCCATTCCAACATTTTGAGATTTCAAATATGAGCCCTTTTTTTTGATGAAAATGGGCCCATTTATTTACTTACAAGTAAAAACATGTGAAGGCTAGACAGAGATAAAGAATGTTGACCAAAAACAAAGAGATGAAAAAAGGAATAGGAGAATGAGTAATTATAGAATAAACATAGCAGTAAATATCCATAAAAGAAGAAGAATTTATCATTTGGAAACTCTCAAATTAATAGAAGGGAGACAAAGACAAGACAATGAGAAGACAGTGAAGAAATGTGCGAAGATGATGTCACCTTAATGAACTCAACAGTGTAACACCAAAACCTGACTCAGTGAGGCAATTGTCTTATCTTTCTCCATAGAAACCCTATTCTCTCTTTAACCGTACAGTTTCCTTTTTGAGACAGAGATGCGCAATATCAACCGTCAGATTCGAAAATGGATTTAAATAGAAACCTTTGGATGGATTCGATAAAAATAATGTCTGGTGGGTCCCTTCTGTGTCTTCAGGTGGTTCAGTCTTCGCCCCCACCACATACACTCTCTGCTCCTTTTCTTTCGGCTGCTACAGTAATAATACTGTTCTTTTTCAAATTAATATTTTCATCTTCATTAGTAACGACTGATATTAATTGAAAAAATGTATCTGAAAAATTGTTCTCTAGTTTTTTGTAATTAATTTAATAATTTGTATCAGTAGTACTGTACTACTCACATAAATTCACATATTGTTAAATAATTTTGTAACACACTCCTAAAAACTATTAAGATGGAAGGTCTAAACACATGTATATATGGAGGTGTTGAATTTTTTTTTCAATAGTTGAATTGGTACAATGGTGTGTTGAATCATATGTTGAAAGTGACGTGGATTATTTAGTGTTGAAAATTTTCAACATGTTGAATGAGAAATTAGTGGGGGCCACATAATATTTTTGGCAAATTATTATTGGTTGTTGTGAGTGTTTATATTTTTATTTCATGATAATTATTTAATGTCATTTATTTTATAGTAAATAAATTTTTTATTTATTTTTATTTTCACTAAAATTCATCATTTTTTTTTGTCTATAAATAGAGACTTAGTTCATTTGATTTGGACACACAAAAAAATTCCACTTTTTTCATAATTTTTCATAATTTCAATTGATAATAATATTAATATATAATTAATAATATTAAAATTAATCATTTTTCATAATTTCAATTGATAATAATATTAATATATAATTAATTTTAATATATAATCATAAAACAAAAATATAAAAGAAAATAAGAATATGAAATAAAAGTAGTGGGGTAGGGTGTTGAATTTTATTAAACAAAACTACTGTAGTGAGTAAAAGTTAAATGTGTGTTGAATTATTAGGTGGAAGAGAGAGAAGATGATGTGGAGTATAAAAATTGAAAAAGTAGGGTGTTGAATTTGGAAACCATTATAAATATTACATCTAGAAAAAAAATTTAAGTTGTTAAAATCAACAGAGATGCAATGTGGTCTACCGACCAAATTTGTTTCTTAAAATGTTAATACAGTTATGCTGTTCGGGTTGGACAATCGGTTGAGTTTGATCTGTTCCAGGCTTACAATTTAAATTTGATGTAAATTGCAATTTTATTTTTAAGCTTTAATTTCAATAGATAAAATTTTGATTTTTGATGAATTTGATTAAATCAGTTTGAAAGATAAATTGGTGTGATCTAGCAGTGAAATGCTTGAGTCTTGAGAGTGTGCTTTTCTTGAGGTCTTAGGTTCGAAACTTAAAAAAAATATTTCTCATAAAATTCATAAATATTTAATTTTAATTTTTTTTAGATTTAGTTGATTTTAATTTTTGACAAGTATAAACTAATCATCGACTAAAAAATTCTAATTATATTATTAAAATAAAACAATTCGATCCCTTTGTACAAAAAGGATAATGGATCAAACAATTTCAATTGGACAATTCATATTTGTCCAGCCTAATCGACGTTAAATAAAAAATACTACTCCTAACAATTATTCTTATGGCATTTGTTAAAACTTCATAAATGTTCCTACATAAATAAATTAAGTACACATAACACAAAAGATAAATTCCAGAATGGCAGCTTTGTTGGTAAATTTGACATGATGATGGGGACACAACACAAGTCTACAGAGTAAATTTCATTTTTGGATTTTGTTATCATGTTCTTTATTCGGGTGTTTTTTTCAAAAAGTTGTTGATTTTCTTTGGGTTGTTCAGTCAGACACAAAGAAAAAGCTGGAAAAAATTGAAGCTCATTGGGGTAAAAAGTGAAAATTAATTTAACTCTCCAGTTCTAGTATATAAAGCCAAGATTAATCTGCCTGAAAACTGAAAAAGCTTCTCCTGTTAAAATCATCAGTGAATCTCTCTACCCTCTGTCAGGTCTACATGTACTTTGTAATAGCAAATTACTATTAGGTTAGTTAAGTACTGCAATTACATATAGTAGTTGTTCTATAACAGTTTTATATAATTAATGTATTTTATTTGAATAGCACAAATTACGCCATATTGCTTATTACTTGTGTTTAACTGTGATAATAAAAAATGAGTTATTTATAGTCGTGAAATCGAGTTTTGATTTATGAGTTAGAAAATATAATTTTAAGGATAATATTTAATATATAAAATAATTTTTATCATTATTATTATAAAATTTGATTATTGATAAATTAATAATAATTTTTTTGAATTTTCGTATCTCACTTTGAGATTGACTAATCAAAGAGGATTAATCTCACCGTCCATTGTTAGAACAAAAATTGTTCTGATCAATATTTTGTGTTTTGATGATAACATTATATATGAATTTTGTATAAGATAATGTGGTACTCTAATCATTTGCATTTTCCATTTCAGGAAATATATAAAGAGTATGCACAAATCAGCGCTCAGAAGCAACTGACTCTAGAAGTTCTGGATGGCTTCATCAGAACATGCTCTGGCAAGACATCAGAAGATGGTCAAGCAGAATCAGAACATGAACCGAAAGCATCGGAAGAATGAAGTCAGAAGCAGAAGCTCTGAAGTTCTGAATGGTATCACGCTAAAGCTCTTCAAAGTCAGAAGACAAGAAGATGCTCTGCACCAAGCTGATTGACTCTGATATTCAAACGTTGTTGTATACAAAATTTGACTCCAGAAGAAAGTACAAGATGAAAGGCTGAAACGTCTAATCTCTGACTGACAAAAGGAACGTTAGAAGCTACAAAAGGCAAAGTCAGTAAAAGCAGGAAAAACAAGGCTCGAGGTAGTTGACAAAAGTGTGAAACATCAAATGCAGAGCTGTACTATTCTCGCAAAGCATTAAATGCTCCCAACGGTCATTTCCTCTAAGCGCTTATAAATAGAAGTTCTGATCAGAAGCAAAGAAGAACACTTGTGCAAAATACTGAAACGCTGTCAAAATCAAAGCTCACGAACTTCATCTTCAATCTCACAAACTCTTGTAATATTTAGTGAGTGTTAAACTTAGAACTTAAGAGAAATATCACTGTTGTGATTACAGCTTTATTAGAAGCAATCTATACTCTTGTAAACTTTATTTTTACATTGATTGTAAAAGGTTCCTAGAGTTATCAAGTTGTAATCGGTAGACTCTAGAAGAATTCCTAGAGTGATCAAGTTGTGATCAGTATACTCTAGAAGACTTAGAGGATTTCTAAGTGGATAACCATTGTAATCAGTTGGATTAGTGGATTAAATCCTCAGTTGAGGTAAATCACTCTAAGGGGTGGACTGGAGTAGTTTCGTTAACAACAAATCAGGATAAAAATAATTGTGTTCATTGTTTTTATCTTCCAAGTTTTTGAAGTCACACTTATTCAATCCCCCCTTTCTAAGTGTTTTTCTATCCTTCATTCATTAGCAAAGATCCCGTTTATAGCAAAAAAAAAATTCTATATGAACTGACCAAACACAAAAACCTTCAATTGTCTTTCGAATAAACTAATAATATCAATAGTGATGGGAGGCGGTCAACCATCGTGAGGCCTTTAGAGTCTTGTCGTCATCAATACTATGATGTTAGTCTCTTTCTTGACACTTTATGAACCATAAGACAAAGCTAAGAATTTTTTTTATTTCATTTAACATAATACACTTCAATATAAATAATAGTTTTACAAAATATCAAAAAAATTCTCTTGAAAATTCATAAGAAGTGGTTTCTTTGAGCATTTTGAGATGAAAAATCATTTATAATTACACCATTAATATTCTCCAACATATTATTCTCAATTGACAAAGTTGTCAAGCTGTTCAATCTATCTTGTGACATTGATGATCTTAAGTAGGTTTTTATCAATATCACAAGAGAGATAGAATAATTTGGCAACTTTGTCAATTGAAAATGATATGTCGGAGAATATTGATGTTGATTAAATGATTTTGTATCTCAAAATGCTCGACGAAACCACTTTTTATGAATTTTTGAGTAAAGAGAATTCTTTTGAAATTTTGTAAAACTATTATTATGTATTAAGGCATATTATATTAAATGAAACCGGTTATTTTTCTTAGTTTTGTAGTAGGGCTCGTAAAATGCTAGAAAGGGGGGTTGTGCACACACAATTACATATCAATTAGGATTCTTATTGTCCTTCTTCACAAAGAGATTCTTGTCAATTACTTCATGAATATAAATCATTTATAGTAATAAATTATGTGAGTCTTTCATACTAAGCTCTACGAGCTTGTTTGAAGCCATATAGAGCCTTTTTGAGTTTTTAGGCATAGTTAGGAAGATGAGGATTAATAAAACCCTTTGTCTGTCTGATCAGTGGTTTTTACACGTTTATTTACCGGTGATTTCTGTTGTCATTTATTTATGTTGTTAATTGTTTTATTGCATTTTTCTTCATTTTATGTGTTGGTTGTGTGTTCTATTGTTTTTAGGCTCAGATGAATAAATCGGGACAAATCAGTGCCAAACTCAGAATTTCGAAGGAAGTTCAAAAATAATGCTTCAGGAGGCATGAGACGGGTGGCCGTGTCAGGAGGAAAGCCTGGACGAGTTTAAAAAAAGTGAAAGGCAGTGGTGCAGTACGGGTGGTCGTGTCAGCTGACACGGGTCGTTGTGCACGCCTTGGGGCATGCACAAAAATGCTTTTAATAGAGAGCCAACACGGGTGCCCGTGTTGCATAACACGACCCGTGTCAAGGTGCGACATTGATTTCATTAACTTTTGTAATTTTGCTCCTTAGGTGGCCTGAAAGGGTGTTTTTGGTATTTCCAATCAACTTAAGTGAATGACTACTATTTAGATAAGTTTTCATGATGGATTAGAGGACCTTTTAGCCAGAGAAGAATACACGATTGAAGATTGGAGAAAATAAGGGTTTGGGAGAGAAGAAGATTTTCATGAACGAAAGCGATCGAAGATCAAATTTTATCCAAATTCTTGTAATGTCTTTATTCTGTATTTTGTTTTCTTTGAACGATATGAGTAGCTAAACCCCCCAATGCTATGCGGTGTCCTTGATTGACTTTTTTAATGAAATTGATTTTCCAATTTCAGTAATCTATTTGTCTTTCATATTCAATTTAATTGTATAATATTTCTAATGCTTTCCTTGTCGGACCAACATGATTGATGTATGGCTAACAATTAGCCTGGACCGCCATTGTTAGGGTTTTTGTACAATTAGAATATAGTAGATATCGCCTAGGAATATGTATACCATATAGTAATCAGATCATTCGTGGTTTAATAATGCGTAATTTCGTTGGTAGATTGCTATGGAAATAGAGCTTAGGATGAATGATTACGGGTTTTCTCGCTAAGGAATTAGGATTAAACATCCTTACGAACTGGTAATTGATAGTTAAGATAAATTATTACAAATAGGGAATCAGAGTTGTTACATGTTAATGCACATACCTACCCTGGCTTGTTCCTCATATTTGGCCAAGGCAATCTGTTATTTTTATTTGCAATTTTGTTCATAATTCTCTAAACCAAAACCCCAAGGCTTTTGTTTAATTGAATTGAAACATAACTCTATATCACCACGCAGTCCTTGAAATTGAATTGAAACATAACCCCAAGGATTTTCCATTATTACTATATTGGCAAATTAGTCCACTTGTTAATTTACCGATCACTGCTTAACATATACTTCCTCATTCAAGTACCTATTGAGGAAGATACTTTTTACATCCATCTAATAGAGTTTAAACCGAAGGAGAAACATGAGCAAATGTCTCATTAAAGTCAACCCTTTCAATCTGGGTGTAGACATGGGCTACAAGACAAGCTTTATTTTTAGTAACATATTTATTCTCGTCATAATTATTCTTGTAAATCCATTTAATGTGAATGACATTTACAAAATATGGTCTAGGAACAAGCTCCCATTATTAATGTTTCACAAATTGAACAAGCTCTTTCTATATAGTATTGATCTAGAACTCATCATTGATGGCTTGTTTCACATTTTTGGCTTCCATTTTTTTAAATGAAACACACATTAGATATCATGTCTCTATAGTTAAATAGTTATTTTCTTTCTATAGTGACTCCTTCATCCAAATAACAATTCTTCTTGACCCTTGATGTTTTTTTCTTTCAGCAACAATATTCTCATCATCTAAATCTTCACCATCTTCAACAAACTGCAAATGTTTCTCCCTTTTGTCTAGAATATTTTTCCTGTCGTTTTGACAAATGAGACTAGGATCTTCATCTTCGTCACTAATTACTTTAGATTGCTAGTATTTAATAATAACATTAATGGACTCCATTGATTGTGTACAATCGTTAAACACCTGATACACCCTACCGCTATTGGAATAGCAATAAAATACATTAATTACTCTTATGATCGAATTTCCTTCTCTGTTCACGATTAATAAGAATGTGGCAAGAACTGCCAAGCACGTGAAAATATTTAACGTTGGGCTTCATCCCCCTAATATCTCATAATGAGTGACAGTGATACCCGACCAAAATATTACTCGATTGTGAAAATGACAAACATTATTTATTTATTTAGACTAAAAATGATATGGGATTTTATTGGCATGGATCATAACTCTCATCATTTTTTGTATGATATGGTTCTTCCTTTCTACAATCCTGTTCTGCCGAGGCGTGATAGGGGAAGAGAATTCGTGAGAAATTCCTTAGCATTGCAGAAAGAAGAGAAGTTTGAGTTCTCAAATTCTATACCATGATCGCTTCGAATGTGAATGATCTTACAAATTTCTTCTCCCTTTTCACCTTGTAAACGAAAACAAAGATTTTGGAAAACACTTAAGCTGTCAGATTTCTCACGATCACCAAAAGTAATATAGTGATACATGGTTTCTACACCTAAGATCGTGACAGCACACCCGTGTCAGGCTTAATTTCAAGTGCAAACTTTTAACCTTTTGTTACATTTTTATGATCTTTTGGCTTCCCAACTCTTTCAAGGAAATGAGGAATGACTCATGAATGATATTTATGTGAAATTAATGAGGATTGATGAAATTTTTATCTTTATCTTCATTCCAGGTTTTATTCACTTATTGTTATGGCTATTATTTACTTTTGATAATTTATGAAATTTTGATGCATGTTTTATTTGCTTTATCGTTGAATATGAGTGAGTAGTCCTCATGACATATCTTGAATCCTTTATCGTTTGATTATGAGAAACCTAACTATGAATTACTTTAGAATTCTAATATTTTAAAGTATAAGTCTTTGACGAAAGTAAAGACAATTCAGGTATCGATTATACGCTGAAAGAATATATTTCAATAGACGATAGCGAATTTCTAGACAACCGAGTTTGAGACAATGAAAGTGTCCTGGACTTAATTGAGAAAGTCTCATTTTTATAGCTACATAAAATTGCTTTGAGATAAATAAATCAGACCGGAAAAAATGGACGAAGTATTTATGTGAGACATGATAACATGCTGACAAAAGTAAGTGTTATCCAGTTTTCTCTATTTTCTGTAAACTAGCTTGTTTCTCATAATAGAACCAGAGGTTCATACACTACTAGAAAATTCGCATTTAGTGACCGATTTAGTGACCAAAAATTTTGGTCACTATAATGACCGAATTAGCCACCAAAATTTGATATTCATGAACCAATTTTAAGAGGTCACTAAAACAAATCAGCCACCGGTTTAGAGACTAAAATTTTGTGACCGAAATTTCAGTCACTGTAGTGACTGGATTAGCCATCAAAATTTTATATTCATGAGCCAACTTTAGGAGGTCACAAAATCGGTCATAAAAAATGTTTTTATATATAATTTAATTTATATATAAAAATTAGAGACCGAAATTTCATTGACTAATAATTTTTGTTTTTTTTTTCTATTTTTAATCCTCTTTATTTTGTTACTATTTCCTTTCCAATTTTATAAAGATTTTAATTTTCTTTCAATTTTTAATTTTTACTATTTTTTTTAATCTTTTTTTATTATTTTAACATTTAATATATTTATATTAAACTATATGTATATATGTTTAAATATAAAATATAATAATAGATGTTAAGTGGTGTAGTGGCAAGTTTTTATGAAAATACGCGGAGGTCAAAAGTTCAATTCTTAGGCATTACAACTTTTAATTTTATATTATGAAAAAGAATTCTAAAATCGGTCACTAAATTCGTCGCAAAAACCTAGCGACTAGCACTTTTTCAACCAAAAAGTAATGGTCGCTAAATCGGTGGCTAAACATTTTAATGACCAATTTTAAAATTTTTCAGTCTCTAATTAGGTCACTAAAAACAAATTTTCTAGTAGTGATATGAGTATGTATAGACAAGAATCGTGTACCCTAGGTCTTGCTCTTTTATTATAATTTTCTATCCTTTTAAATTTTATCTGTTTAAAATTGAAAACTCAAATTTTTGACTGTTTTAACTACACAAAGATAAGATAGAAATTGATAATCATTCATTTGGTTTCTGAGATTCGACAATTTTTTATACTACTCGACATTGTCCCATGCTTGCGGCGTGTCACGTAGCTCTTGGAATAATGTTTGATATTATTCAGATAGTTTCTTTCACTAGTTTTATCTAGATAAAACTTAGAGAGAGGGGCAAGAAATGTTAACTTGATGCTTAGGCGTGACACACCAAAATTGTTGAGGACGGGGGTGAGACTTCATACTCCAATGTGGAAATAATTGATTTTGATGAAGGGTTTTCCCATAGCCTATAACATAAAGGAGGAATATAACCACCTCGACTACAATAATTATAAACCCAAAGAGCTCTATTAACAAGAGTCCTGATTGAGGAGTTTGTATATGGGTAATAATGTGAGATAGGTTGTTGCGACATTATACAAGACATCTTAGTTTCCACTTTATGTGTAGGAGGAACAAACATAGTCTTTGGGGTGGATGATTCACTTGTATATCCAACTCTCTTCATGTTCTTCATAGGTTTGCCAACATTCAAAATAGCATCGAGATTATCAACTCCATAATTCAGCATGCAAACAAATTTGGTCATTTCTTCAAGTTCAAAATTAAGACGCCCGACTTCTTACTTTAACTCAAAAATAGTGGGCATGCGTCTGTTTTTTTTTGAAGAAGAGTTTCAATTATTTCCTTATGTTTTTCAATAACCTAGGATTCTTTAGTCCATTTCAAATAAAGAGTTTCATATGATTCAACAAGGGCATCGTCAGATAGATCATCTTCATCACTTATATTTCTATTATCATTAAAAAATACATTAGCACTTGGTAACTCAGTATTAAAAATCTATTTGATGCGAGTAGTAAATGTCACAATATTACTTGTCTGATCGGATTTACTTCCTTTGTCAAACTCATAATTAAAAAATGTGACATTGTAGCTTTTTCCTTTTTTCTTAGAAAATCATAACATTAAGCTTGGATATGCCCAAATCATTCACATTCACAACATTGAATTCCTTTAGATCTGTTAGGTTAGCTAGTGTTTTGTCTTTCACCATCTCTTTCTGGATTTACTGCCTTTTGAATTATGTTTTTTTGTCCCTGACATTAGAAGAGACATTGTTCTCAAATATTATATTAAATCTTCTAAAAAAGTTATTTATTTTTAAAAGAAAAAATGGTTGAAAGAAGAATAAAAGAATAATGGTAGAGAAAGATACAAGTAAGAAAATGGAAAAGTCTGAAAATAATACAATATAACATATTAAAAAGATAATAGGAATAAGCGTGAGTAACGTTCCTAACGAAGTCTAGAGAGATTTTATCCTCCTTCTCTCTAAACAAAACTTCCCCTCTAAATTTCTAAAAAACTAAATTAAGTTATTTAATAAAATAATATTAGAGTGGATTTTTTAATTAGGGGAATTTTGATATTTTTATAAAAAATTAACACTTCTTTTTTCTTTCTCTTATTTCTCTCTTTTCATTTTGTCTCCGGAACCAAACATACCCTAAGGCTGAGTTTGGAGGGGAAGGGAGGGGAAGGCTTTGGAAAATAGAAAGAATTGGGTGAAAATGATAAAAAGATTTTGGGTTGGAGGGTTTGAGTTTATTCATAACACCAAAAACCCCATAAAATGAGGAACTCAAAAATTGTATTGAAGGAGGGTTTTGGAGGGTTTTGAAGGGATTAAATAAATTTTCAAATATCATTTAGGTTGTTATAGTATTCTGAAAATTAAAAATTTAGTAATGATAATGACTCTTTTATCATTCTAAACAAAATCATTTTTTCAAAAAATGTCAAATATTTTCCTATATTTTTTTAAAATTTCGTTTTTGGAAGCCTTCCCCCCTCCCCTCCAAACTCCCAAACATAGCCTAACATATAACCGGCCATGACAAAATATTCACTTCACTCTTTTTTATTCTTTGGTCCACTCCATATTCATTTTCCAAGTTGGTGCAATTAATCAAGGGTAAGAAAGTAATTTTAGCCTTAAAAGAAACCAAAACGATGTTCCCAAAGCAAAGGGAAGATAAATATTCATTCACACACACGCACTGGCCATGTCAGTCAATCACTATTCACAAACATGATGCAAAATCAGTTTACCAATTTCCCAAAAATGAACAAAAACAACACACATTTGCACTGTCTCAATCCTATTTCATTTCATTGGAGCATTGTCTCTCCCAAAGGAAACATCCCTCAACTTTATCTAACACACTCTTTGTTTCATTTTCACATCTAACTTCAAACCACCATTTGTATCAACAACATTCTCCCATATTCTTCCCAACAAAACTCCTTCATCATGTCTCCTTCTAGAATATTCAATGCTGCAATCACTACTTCTTTCATTTTCTCCCTCATTGTTCTACTTCCTAGATCAGGTAAAAAACCCTAATCATTCTATATTCTTCTAACATGTATTTAGGGTTAGATATATTAATATATTGGTATTTTTCTTCATGCAGGTGGAAGTGTTTTGTGTGATGAGAGTGATTTGGAGGAAAGGAAAGTGGTGATAGGGTCTAAGCCACCTGAATGTGTAAACAAGTGCATGAAGTGTAGGCCATGCATGGCTACTGTGGTTGTTAATGATCATGATCATCATCAAAGGAAGAAGGGTTTCAAATTAGATTCTTCTCATGAAGAAAATGATAGCTATTATCTTCTTTCATGGAAATGCAGATGTGGTAATAAATTGTTTCAACCATGACTAGTTTCATCCAAAGACTAGTAGTTAGTGCTTCTTCTTCTATATACAGTATTTGTCCATTTTTATTTCTTAATTTTCTAAGTAATTAATGGAAATGGGAATCAAGTTTTACGCTTCATATTGATTGATCCATTATCTGATGTTGATATTGATGTTAATTAGTGCCGGAGACTTGGGTCTTGAGAGTGTGCTTCTCTCAAGGTTCTGAGTTTGAATTCTATCATGTACTAATAATTCTTGTGTTGGGTCAGTTCAGTCAGAGTTTTGCTAAGACTCTGACTTTAAATAGGCCCTGCTATTAAACGGTAGGATTAATCCTCTTAGATTAGCCGGTTACAATATATATATATATGCTTAATTATTTGTTGTTAAATTAATTTGGTTATAGATTTTCTTTGATGAACTGAGCTTGTCCATGAGACAGAATTGGACAAAGAACCCAGCAGTTGTGTCCGTAATAATGAAGTGGGGTCTGGGGTTCATATATAGGAGACCAAAATGTTTGGAACTCAACAGATGGATTTTACTTGATTTGACTGGAAACTAATATTTTCAATGCTATGACTATGAAAACAGTCTCATCCAAATGTCAGCATTTGACAAGCCAAGCATAGTTGCACAGGTAGATTGAAATCACCAAAGTAGTAAATGTCGGTAATTTTAAACAATGCAATTTGAGGAATTTTATACATTAATGTCGGTATTTTCAATTAGAAAAAATATATATTCTAATGTAAAACATGGAATTAGTGTTTTGCTGATGCTATATGATAGGGAGAGTTTTTGGTGAATAAATTGGAGTTGTACTTATAATCTTAGTAGTATTCAAATATCCAAGTTAATAAGTTGTAACTTGTAAGGATGAAATGAATCATACAGTGGTGTGACACAAAATCACGATTATGTATAGACGACAATTAGAATCATCTTTGGTGAGTGCAATGTGAAATACAAAATACAGTAGGAATGACTTTAACGAGTAACATGAGTATGGTTCCTAGCTCTAGTGAGGGTTTATCTATTAGTTAGTCTTGAGTGGACGAAACTTTGGATTGGAGCTTCGAATTATCTCGATCTTAATGGATCAAATGGCCAGTTTGTAAAAGTTTCCCCCTAATCCTTATTACCGAACACAAATTTAGGATTATTGTAGAATGATTGAGATTGCCTTAAAATAAATTTCTTCTATGATGTTTTGAGGTCTCTGGGAAGTCATTTGTGTTGGAAAAAGGCTGGTGTTGAGTTGAGTAGGGGAGAGTATAGTATTTGAAACATGCACATGAAGTGTTTATCTTGTAACTGAAATGTTTTACTATGAAAGTCTTCCACGTGGCCCTAGACCTTAAAAATAAGAGGGGCAACGTCACTATAACACTTGAGCGACGTTATGGAACTAAGGTAAATTCTGAACTTTTGATCACGTCTTATGACGTCCATTGATTCCTAATTGTAGATCCAAACACCCTTTGTTGCCTCTAAATTGGTGGAATGCAGTTAATTGCTCTTTTCGCTTATTTTGCTCCAGGGTTCCATACTTCCATTTTTTCATGCAATCTTTACTTTATACTGATCTTCATGTTTTCTTTGATCTTCATCTTTATTCGTGCAACATTTTTAGGTCCTTAATGGTTATATTTTTATTCCTTCAAATCGAACTACGCAAACACTTACGGTAACACTATATTTACCTTTTCAGCCGCTTATGTTTATTTCTAGCTATGGCCAATATAGGAAACCTAAAAATTCCCTTCATAGACTTGTTGAGTGATGGTGAAATAAGTGACATCTTCTCGCGAACCAGAGTGATAAATCCAGAGATACTGGATATGACTCCTTTAGACGCGAGGCATCCTTCTATAAACTTTATAGAGATATGTAGGGGTGTGCATGGATCAAAAACCAAACCAAATTGAACCATATATATGGTTTGGTTTGGATTTTAAAACCATTTTCATAAAACCAGTTTATTTTTTTAAAACCGGTTTACATGTGGATCGGTTCGGTTTAAAACCGGTTTCTCAAAAAAAAAAACCAATTTTCAAAAAAGTTAGTTTTAAACCGGTTTCTCTCAAAACCAATTCAATATTTAAAATTAATTTTATTTACTTTGAATTAATACCAATTTTTTAAATCAATTTTTCACTTAAACTATTTTATTCATTTTAAACTAATACCAACTTTTTTAAAATCAATTCAATACTAACACGTAACATAACTTAAGCTAGTTTAAGTGGTAGTTGGATAAAATAAATTATTTGAAGATATTATTTTTATGTAGCAGTACGTAGTTATCAATTACTTTATGATTAATTGTTTAAAATTAAATTGCTAATAGCGCAGGACTAATAACTAAGAGATGTGAATATCATAAAAAAAACATAATTACGAGACGTGAATAGTTTGCACAGTGTGTTTTCATTTTCAACTTAGGACTATATATTAAATAGGTGAGAGTTAGAATATTCGTCTTCCGTAAATTTTATTTTCAACTTAGCATCTAATTTGGATTGACAATAAATTAATTTTTAATTGAGTCTCATCATCATATATTATATTAAAAATAACAATTTTTTTCTAAAAATATTGCAAGCATGGGCTATTAGCAATTGATAACTACTACCACACGATAGTATATTAAAAATGAACATAATATTATAAATAATTTTATTTTAATTTAATAAAATAATTGTTTAAAATTAAATTTTTTATTCAGAATTTATTAATGTGTTATTAGAGAAATTTAACTTTTATCATCATATATGTATGTGGTTAACCATGAAAAGAGACAAAAATATAAATTTAATACATAATAAAATTTGGGTACCCAATAACTAAACCACATTATTATTGTGGGTTCCGGTTTATAATTGGACAACAAAATGGATACCCAATTTTATATTTTAACATTTGGATTGGGTTTTAAAAAGTGGAACAATTTGGATACTAATTTGGTTATGAAAAACCGGTTTTTTTGCACACCCCTAGAGATCTGTTAAAGTTTTGATGTTGCATGGAGTCCAATCGAGGATGTTGAGGAGTTAGAGGATCCCCTAGATGCAAAAAATCTTGAAATGGATGTGGTTGGACAGGAAGAAGTCACTTTCTTTAGGATTGATATCAGGGATGTTGCTCATGGTTTCACTTCCTTGACCTCCCTACACCGAACCTGGAGGCTGTAGATGTGTACAACGATGAGTTGACGATTGGTATTTCTATTAAGGCCTAGAGGAGCCTTCATAACCATGAATCGAGTGAGAGCGAGGTTAAGTGGTTGAAATATTCCTATTCATGCTCTAGTACTTACAATCATAATTTTTATCTATCGATAATGAGGACGAAATGCTACAAAAGAGATAATAGGTTATTGAGTTTTTCATTGATGCAATGGGATGTTGTCTGGTCCTTTAACTGGTGGTTTCACATGTAGATCCCAAAAAGAGACTTTGTAGTTGTTTCGATGGGTGTGAGTTTCCTTTTCACGAGTGTTTGTTATCTAGAATGGAAATCAACCGCCCCTTCAATGAGTTTGAGGTTAGGGTCATGAATCACTTCATAATTTCCCCTTCTCAACTACACCCAGTGAGTCCGGCCTATGTCAAGGTCTTAAAGTATGGATGTGAATACATTAGTAATGTACTTACTCTAAAGCTCTTATTTCACCTTTTCAACATACACCACACCTCAACCACGACAATTTGGGATCAACAATTTAATTCCTTCAGACAATGGAAAAAGATGATTGAATTTTATATGAACAACTTCAAGAATTTTAATGATAGGTATTATTTGGTTACCCATGCCAATAATTTTTTTGTGGTATATTATAGAATTACATGAATCATAAAGACTCCCCTTCAGGATACAACTCGTCTTCCTCTTAAAATGCCCCGACAATTCTAAAGTGTGCAAACAAGTTTCTTAATTATTGGAGGGACAATCATTTTTGGGAAGGTTGGGGCACATATATTTATAGATCATGTGATTTTTCTATAGAGAAAGAGAGTTTAAAGGTTGGTCTAGTTGCATTTTGGTAGGATTTATGCTTTGCAAATGAGGCTGGTCTTTCTTACAGTAAGCCCCCAAAGAAAATGAAACAACACAGAGACACCAGGTGTTGGTAAAAGATACCACCATGGAAGAGAGAGACATATAATATTTAGTGGGGATAATAACTTTAGCTTATTCATTATTTTCACTATTGCCTATTTTTCCTTGCGTATTCATTGTTTATTCTTCCCCTATAAATAATACAAGTATTCTCGATGAACTGGTGGTTATGAGAAAGGTATTAGAAAAAGTACGTCTCTTAGAGGGAACCAAAAGTGTGCCCCTTTCCTATTCCATGTAGCCTTTTCTTCTCACCATTAGCCTTTAATCAACAAAAGATATCCAGTTCAGCCTCCTGAACAATGATTATAACTACTTTGCTCGTTTTAATGAGTCGGGCCTCTAGAAAGAGATATAAGAGATGCCCATCCATTTGTATTGAATGATTTTTGCGCTATCTATTGGAACAACCTAAAAAATGAGAGGTCTTGGCTCCATATAGTCTCATGAAGGATAAAGAATTCTTGAAAAAGTGGCTTGATTTTGTTCTTCTATAAAGAGACAGTTTTCTAAATGACCTTGTGAAGGTGAAAAAGTTCTTAGAATATGCGCAAAAATAGGTGAAAATGTACGGTTCTTCTTAGATGTTTTCAAAGATAAGAGATTTTGAAAAGCCGGTGAAGGTGAAGGAGAAAACCCTAGGTGAGGTACAAACTTTTTGTCTGTTGTCGAAACTGCTTTGACTGAGGCCATCGAGTCACTTAAGACTATTAACAAAACAATGGATGATATGGAGACCACTCTAAAGAGTGCGAACGCATTTCACTCGAAGGAGCTTAATGGATTGAGGAATAGTTGAAGAAAGAAGATGAATAAAAAGAATTATAACTTAATGATTTTAAGAGAGACATCCATGTTGATGTAAATGTCATGTGACCCTCCTTCACTAATTATTATAACAAATTTGATCTACTTTTCCCTAGAGTAAAGATCCTAAGGGATAAACACAATGCTAAGTAGGAGCTCGTGGATGGGAAATTGATATCTCTCGGCAAAGATCTAACTTCATAGGCACTATTTCACCCTTTCTTTCATTATTAAATTGTGTTGGCTTTCTTTGTTTAAATTTTTGTCATCTTGAATTGTAGTTGCCACATGCCTTGCATTTATGAACAATTTTATGAATGCTTTTATTTCATCATTTTCCATATTATTATGATTCCATTATCTAGACCAAACATTATATGTCAGGGGTGGTTCTCCCTTCTATTCTTTGTGTACGTTAAAGGAAGTTGATCTTTAATTTATTAGACATCTCTAGGAATCGCACCCACACAATTGTATGTTCCTTTCCATTCTCTTAGGTGAGAACTCAGTTTTAGGATGACGTGAATGAGGATCCAACCTCTGTGCTATAAAGTGTGTAACTCTCAAGAGGAGGGTGTGTTTGGGGGAGACATTGGCCCTTCGTTTTGCATGACATCCTTTAGTCATTCACCACCGTCTCGTTTGTGGTCTGGGGCTCTTTTTCTTTGCTTTCAAAGATTGGTTCCATTAAGGGTGGCAATGTTAGTGCTCTACCCTGATGTCTACGTAAGTTATAATGCTAGTAACATTTAGTGAAAACAATATTCATTAACTTTCTTTGCAAAGTTTTACATTCGCAGGTTTTTCATAAATATTACAAATTTTAAAAAACGGAGCGACTTAGATGCAACAATGTTTCAACTTTGTAGCATTTTAGGTCCTTGGGATAAATTCGTCTTGAAGAGTCTCAATGGTGTAAGCTTAAACCCATGCTAGTTGAGACCCCAATACAAACCTTCACCATTGGAAGCAAGCATACCTTCAATGTCAGCCCATTGGAGTACAACATCATCCAGTTGGAAACCTCCGGACTTGACTTTCCTAATGTACTCGGGAGTGGTTGTTTCTTTGATGCTGGCGCCCACAAGGGAGAAGAAACATCTTTTCCCATATAAGTAGTCTAACTTTTCCTTGATTCTTAGGAATTTTCTTCCCTTGTAATTGGTCTTCCGTCATCTAGTTGAGATCCCTTACCTCAACAAAAATTATGGCATTAGCGTTGTATGTTAGCCTCCAAGTTATTTCCCTGGTTGTCTAATGATGTGTAGTTCCATATGCCCATAGAATGTGAGGGAATTACTAAAGCTAATTTACTTTATAACTTTCGAGTCTTCTCTTCATCCATCTCAAAAGTATCCTGTTTGTGGCTTTAACTTATATGTTGTCTAAGGATGTTTTATTGACGTAAAATGAAGCATTAGATGCCTTCAAAATCTTTAAGGCTAGATTTGATATCTAGTGTAGAAGGAAAATAAAAATAGTGAGATCAGAAAAGGTGGAGAATATCATGGTAGGTACTTCGAGACTGGACAAATACTTGGGCATATTGCTATGTTTCTTCAAGAATACAGGATTACTTGCCTATATACTATGCCTAGTTCTCTAAACCAAAATAGGGTTGTAGAAAAAGAAACCTATTTTTTGGATATGAAGCACATATTTTCTATCACATCTCTATAGTCGTTAGGATCTTTTGATCTGGAAATGACTCTTTCATTTATATACCCAATTATGTTTTCAATTGGATGATCATTCTGAACTCTTAAGGAAGGTCCTTTATTTATAAGAGTACTATTTTTTTCAACTTATGTGTTCTCATCTTCAGCTGGAAGAATGATATTGGTATTCTTTTCTGGTGCATCTTGTGAAACATGTTGCTCAAGAATTGTAGATTCCTCCTCTTCCTGACTGACAACTTCGTATTGGGTGTCATCAACAACTACGTGTCCATCATAGATTTTATACAATTACTAAATACCTGGTATACTCTACTATTGGTATAGTATCCCAAGAAGACGCCTTCATTACTTTTAGGATCCAACTTGCGTATTTGCTCTCTATTAGTAAGGATATAAAACTTTCTATATAAATATGCAAATTTCTCACACTTGGCTTTCTTCCTCTTAAGAACTCATAATGAGTGACATCAGAACCTAGTCGAATGGTTACACGATTGTGGATAAGTAATGTTTATGGTTTCTGTCCGAAAGTGATAATAAAGATTCTTACCATGAAGCATGACCCTAGCCATTTCTTGAAGAGTGTGATTCTTACGCTCAATAATCCTATTTTGTTGAGAGGGGATGAGAGCTAAAAACTCATGAGCTATTCCTATAGGCACACATAATTTGAGAAGCTGGAGTTCTCAAATTCTCTTCATGATCACTCTGAATTCGAACAATCTTACCAATTAATCCTCCTTTATCATTTTTTAACCCTTGTGTACCTTGAGAAATCAACAACACACACGAAAAATGTATCTTCTTCTTCCTAGAATTTGGACCTCATGGGTCCCATGATATCCATGTGAAGTAGTTCAAGAACTCTGGAGGTGGTAAATGTTGGATCTTCTTGTGTGACATCTTTGCCTACTTTCCTATCTGACATTTTTCAAAAATCCCGCCTTCTTCAATCTTCAAATTAGGGAGACCAATAATGGAATTTTCTAAGACAATATTTCTCATGCATCTGAGATTTAAATGACCAAGTTTTATGCTATAACATAGTTTAACCAAGTTTGGAGATCAAGCATGATTGATGTTGGTTCTTTTCTTGAGGACACCACATATAACAATTGTCTATTGATCTAGATCCTTTCATTAATTGAACTTGATGTTTGTTAGTTTCATTCAGAATGATTGAAATTTATACATAGAACTTGATCACATAGTAGGCTGATGCTCATGAGATTGGCAGTGACACCTTCAAAAAGAAGAACCAAAAGTTACATATTTGTTGGAATAATACTTTATGTCCTTCAAGTAGTTTTTCTCTCATGTTGTCTGTCTAGTAAATCCACTGTCAAAATACCAGTCTTTGTGTGAGGAGAATATTAATGAGTTATAACTAAATCCAACTCCTTTCATGTCTCTTTCCATTTTACCCACCCTTAGAATTTCATCATGGGTTTCAATTCAAGAATTTAACATGCAAATAGATTTTATCATACCTTCAAGTTTGGAGTTTAAGTGATCAATTTCTTCCTTTAAGTCAGAGATGGTAGATATAAGGCGCACCTTGTCTTTGATCAGAACTTCATTCTTATATTTTTATTTTTCACTAGCTTGTCACTCTTCATTCCATTTGAGATACAACATATTGTAAGCTTCAATAAGAGCATCATCAGAAAATTTGTCATCACTTATGTCCTAATAGTTTTTGCTCAGTTGATCTTGACTTATGCCAGCTATGAAAGGAATCACATTATTGGCTTGTTCAATTTCACTCTCCTTATCTTACTCATTATTCGAAAATTTGGCAGTATATCCTTTCTTTTGTTTCCTAAAAAGTTGGTACTTTAGGCCTCAATGTGTCCAAATCATTCACATTCATGACATTGGATTCCCTAGCCTTTTTTTTATTTTCACCTTCTTTTCCATTGGCCTGAGGGTTAAACCCTTTTGAGTTTTGAAGCTGATTAACTTTGACATTATTCCTTGATCTCCTTCGAAGCCTCCTAATGAACTTCTAAACCTTTTGGCTAGAAGGGCAACAAGTTCAATTAAGTTTTCATTAGTATCACCTTTTAACTGGTCATTATTTTCTTCAACATCAACTTTCAACACCACACTCTTGTCCCTTTTCTCTAATTTATCATTAATCAACATTTCAAACGTCATTATAGATTCGACCAGCTCATCAAATTTTTTTGAACTCACATATTGTGCTTCTTCATAGCTTTGAGTTTTATATCAAACTTCTTTGAAAGAGATCCTAGGATTTTTTTAACCTATTTTTCTTCCGATATATTGTCACCAAGAGCTAAAGAATCGATGGCAATGTCACACATACGAGCATTCAATTCAACAATAGTTTCATCCATCTTCATCTTCATATTTTCAAATTTTTTTGTGAGGAGTTGAAGTCTTGACATACGAACCTTGGAGGTGCCTTCATGAGTAGTTTAGAGAGTCCCTCAAGCTTCCTTGGCACTGGTACATGTGTTGATGATTCTAAAAATATTCTTGGCTACTACATTATAAATGGCATTAAGAGCACAAAAGTTACAAAGTGCTTCTTCATCTTATACCTTTGACCAGTCCTTCTCTAGGTCCAATGTTTCAATGTTGTCTTTAGCTATAACCTTTGAAGGAGTCCATCCATTTATGATTTCTTTCCTTGTCTTTCTATTCATAGACTTGAGAAAAGGCAACCATGCGATCCTTTTAATAATAATAGTTTGTACCAT
This sequence comes from Vicia villosa, assembly GCF_029867415.1. Lineage (NCBI taxonomy): Eukaryota > Viridiplantae > Streptophyta > Magnoliopsida > Fabales > Fabaceae > Vicia > Vicia villosa. The sequence goes on from NC_081181.1 coordinate 224,617,319, forward strand.
CAAGAATTGGTGATCGATTTGAAAATCCTCCTTATTTAGCATTGTCCATCTTGAACATAATATAGAGAAAACCCTATAGCTCATCCTACAAGAACAGGGTGAATGCTCTAATGCCAATTTAAATTTTGTTCTACTAATGACAAGATGTCAGACACAATGTTAGAACAATGTGTATGCCAATAAGTTAGCGTAATAGTAATGATAAATGAATAAAATAAATAACACAAGATTTTTTAACCTAGTTCAGTACAAAGTCACTTACGTTTGGAAAAAATTAACTCAATAAAAGGAAATTCACTCTTAACAATCAAAAGTACAAATTGGTCTTATCTGAACTCTCCCAATTCAATGTCTTTTTTTCCTAATACTAAGAGTGAACTTAGATTTAGTCTCCCTATGAATTTGAGATCCCTCTCACTTTTCACTCAAACATTTTCCCAAGTGTTTGTACAATCAATAATCAAAGTATCAAAGGGATGAATCATTGTTGCAACTCAAATACTTTATTCTCCTAATCTTAAAAATACAACCTAGAAATAAAGTATTAAAAAATACAACACAAAGACTCAAATAACAAATAAAAACTCCAAGCTAAATTATCCAAAGTTTGAGTCTTCGCAAAGGAGAACGCCACCTTAAATAGCAACAATTGTCCAATTAGAAAGCCCATTCGAGTTTTAGGCATAAAGGCGGCTCGAACCTAAAAAATGCATAAAATCAATCTTCGCACACATAATCAATCTTCATAATGTTGATTGTGAATCTTCAGAGGGATACTAAATTTTAATCTTGCTAAAACAAAAATCTAAGATAAAACTTTTCTACACGAATACACGTTTTAACAACCATATATTTGATTGGACAAAAACGAAAAATAAATCTCAAAAGCGCGAGATATACTCCATTTAGACTTGCGCGCCAATCAAACACCTCGAGACAAGATGTCTCATATATTGATAAAACATCTGACTCAACATATTGCTATCCACTATAATGTGTTAAGAACCACTTCGAGATAGGATGTTTCACATGTTGCCTACAAAATTTTGCCAATCACATCTAATAACATATATTATTATATATTTTTTCCTTACAATTTTTTTAAAGAAAAATTTTTAAATAAAAATTTGATTTAAACAGTTATTTGTTATAATTTTTTCCCCTTATTTCACAATTTTGCCATACTTATTTTTTGAAATATCACTTAAATTTAAATTTATTTTGAATAACTTTCATAAAAATACATTTGAAACATATATTTTTTAAAAAAATTAAGTGATTTTGATTAAATTTTGATGTTCAATAATGTATATTTATGTTATTGAATGTCAAATTTAATCTTCTGATCATAAAAATTAATTTAAAATAATTCATATCATTTCATTTTTTTCATAAAAAATATTTTTAAAAATTCAAAAAATTAAATTTTTTTAATCTAAAATAAAAAAGCTCTAAGTTTCATGATTTATTTTTTAAAATTGCTACAAATTATCTTTAATTTTGTATAAGCCTAAATTGAGACAAATCTACATGCCACCCCAAAATTAGACTTGACACCCCATATTCTTTTAATCCAATTTTATCCTTGCTGAAAAATGTTGAGATACAAAGAATTTTTGGAAGAAATTTCTGGTATGAACTATCAAATTTCCGGTACAACATACCAAAATTTTCAGTTATAAGGTAATTTTCGATAAATCATACTGGAAATTGTAGTTATTTTCAAATTTCCGGTATACTGTAAATTTCAAATTTCTGGATAGTACCGGAAATTTCATTATAACTAAAATATCCGGTATGTTTTAACTTTTGGTTTTGTTAACGGTTGAGATTTTGCCGACACTTTTGGAGGGTCCTGATTGCACCGACACATTTGTATGGTCTAGAATGCACCACCATTTGTATAAATAGGGGTGTTAGGGTTATTTGATAACACATCATTTCAACAAAATGTCTCTTCCTCAGTATTTGATTAACGTAGAAGTGTATTTCAATAGCCGGAACCTTGCTGTTCAAATCAAGATTTCAGATGGGCCCAAATCTTTTGCCACCTTGAAAGAAACGTTGAATAATTTTCCGCTTGATTCCGATAACAGAAGGGTGACAAAGATCGAGTTTCAGGAGGAATGAATTGATACAAATGGAATGGTGAAATACAACTTAATCGAGTTGAAGAATGATGAAGATGTGAAGGTCATGTGGAAATTATTTCGCCGTAGGATAACTAAAGGTCCGATAGAATTGGATGCAAAGATCCAATGATCCGTAGACGACATAATGAAGTGCCTGGTTCGTCCAGAGTCATCTGTTAGTGCCTAGGTTTTCATGTTTCGGAGTACTGTTTATGCTTGTTACTTGTCATCTGATGTTTGTTAACTATGTTTGTTTGTTATGGATGTTATTTTGTTTATCTACTCAAAACATGTACTAGCCAAAAAGATGATGCAATAAAAAAGATGTTCGTACAAAAGATGTTGGTACAAAATAGACAATTATACAAATAAAAATGATACAATAATAAAAAAATAAATCTACATAGGTCCTCCACGTGCAACATCCGCCAACCTAGCTAAAATATTATGAACCTCACCATCAGGGTTCACCAACAGCCACCGGCTCTCGAACAACAGTCACCGGCTCCTCAGCAACAGGCATCATTGCCTCAACCTCAGCAACCTCATCCTGAACCACCCGCTCGTCCACAGCAGTAGATGCTCTACCACCCCGGCGGCGTGGTGCGCAAAACCCTTCCCCGCATTCCCAGCCCCCTGTTTCCCGCTAGAACCGACGAAGGAACGTGTCTAACACGTCACATTGAGGTACCAGCCTCATCAGCTGCCGCCTGAGCAAGAGCATCGGCTCTATTAATGGCCCGTTCCGCAACAGTACCATCTATGCCTCTAGTCCTTGCTGAAAAAATTAAAAATATAAGAAAAATAGCATTTTAAAAAAATAGAAATACCGGAGTTTTCAAAATTTCTGGTATGGGAATTTGTACCGGAAATTTCAAAATTTTTGGTATGGGAATTTATACTGGAAATTTCAAAATTTCCGGTATTTTTATAACTTTTTAAGGATACCGAAAAATTGAAATTGTGAAATTTATGGTCCAAAATACTGGATATTTTAAAATTTCCGGTAAAAAATACCAGATATTTCACAATTTCCGGTAGAGAATACCGAAAATTTCATAAAATCTACCGTAAAACTTATTTGTTTTCACCAAATTTCTGATATGCCAGTAAAATTTCCGGTATCGTCCAAAAATTTAAAAAATCCGGTGTCTCACTTAAATTTGATAAAATGTAATATTAATTTTTTTTGAACATTTAAGTTATTTTATACCTTTTGATGGGTGCCAAGTCTAATTAGGAGGTGGCATGTAGATTTTTCCTAAATTGAGCTTTAGATTTTTCTTAGGAGACCACAATGGATTTTTTTTTTCAAACATTAGCGGATCCTTTCTTTGGGCTGAGCTACAATCAACATGCAAACATCCTTATATAGTTCAACTTTAGAAGGGGGGCTAAGACCACGCACATAATCACTATTAAAAGTTAAACTTAATGTAAAATTTTGATTCTACGTCTTGCAAATGAAAAAGAAAGAAAGAAAGGGATAATACATATTATAAAAGGAGGTTTGATTCTATTTCGCTAAAGTAATTCACTTGATAGCTATAAAATTACTCTCAACCTTACCTTCAAGTTTGTCTGCTTGATATGCACAATATCCAAAATTTTAAAGATCTTTAAATTAGAGCAGCTTATTAGTTTCCCACTCCAAGTCTCCGTATGTGTTTTTAAGTCTATTCTTATAAATGGATATATGTCATTCACGTAAGCTGCTATGACAATAACGGGGACAATAGCGGATGCAGTTACCGTGCATAGATAAAAATCTATGCACCATGCATAGATTATTATGGACACTTGAATCAAATTCTAGATATCAATTGTTATTACTCAATACTCAATACTCACCACTCAATACTCAATACTCAATACTGGATTAAAAACATGATCCAATGACTTATGTAGACTTATGCATGGTGCATAAGTAAATCCTTATGCATATTAGCCAAAGCCGACAATAGCCTTACTCAAAATAATCTTTGTCAACCCAACTCCAAACAACATGCATATTATCCTCTTCAAAATTTTGTTTTTCATGTGCTCAGCTAACATTTTTTATAAGTCATAGTTAAAGTGTTTCACTTATCGTAAAACTAATCACTTCTTATGTCAAACCGGAATCTTAAAAACACATATTATTACAATTAGTCTTGCCAAGAATAAATTATAATTTGTACGTGGAAAACTTCTTATATCATTTAAGGCTAATGCAAAATTTAATTTTTATAGAAAAATGTAACTTCACAAATGTATTAACCTACAATATACACAAATTTAAAACCAAAAGTTGAATTAATGCCATGAGGTATGAAATGACGTGCTTGAAGTCAATAAAATTTTGATTTTGACAAATTTACATGCTGATAATATTCATTAGTTGTATGTAGATTACAAAATCAAATATAATGTCAATAGTTCTATTCTAAAGAGTTGGTTTGTTGGTGCAATCTTGAAATAATGTATTTTTTTTATTTGAATTCGTTTGAATTTGAATACCCCTAATGTTGAATAGATTTATAGAGAGTTTTACTCTATTTTTACATATTTTTGACTCAATCAATTTATGATAAAGAAATTATTGTTCATGTTAACATGTGGATCAGTTTTCTAAAATTTCTTCTAAAACTTCTTAAGAAATTTTTAAAATACAAAAAAATAACTTCTTAAATAATTAAGGAGGAATAAAATAGCTCAATTGATATACACTAATTAAGTTAAGTATATATAAATTATAGAGTTTGATTCTTAGTGGAAATATTTATTTATATTTATGTATTATTGTAGATAAATTATTAATATCTATAATTATTAATTTAAAAAAAACCAAAATAATCTTTTCACAAAGTGTTTCAAAATATTTCAACTAAATAATTTCCGCTATTTAACGTATTTACTTTAAAACCATAATATATAAACTATCATGACTTGTCGTAAAATCCAGAAAAATTCAAGTTAATAATCCAAGAAAAATGTAACAATTTGTTCCCAATTAGCTTCAATCCACATACTTATTATTGTTCTAATAGATAATACTAAATATTACAGGCATTATCTCTTTGTAATCTCATGATTATAGAGTATTCTATAATAATGAAACTCTCCATATATGACAGTACTATTAGTGTTTAGAGTTGAACTTACCACCACCACCATTGATAGATAAACTAATCATTCAAGCTGCCATAGAGGACCGATTCAATCAAGATATCGCTAAAATCTTTTAAAACATATAAATTAAATTACATAATATATATTGGTAGAATTTGTTTAATATTAATCTCTAAATAATAGTTAAAAGAAGAACTCACACTAATTTTTAATAAATTTAAGAAGGACTCAAGCAGACAGATGACAATGACATTCAGTATCATAATATTTAGCAGAGAAATGTTATTCTTATACCAAATCTTACACTAACACCGTATGTAAGGACGACACTGTTCATGTACGGACGACACTGTTCATGTACGGACGAATACTATTCATGTACGGACATATACTATTTATTTACGGACGTTTATTTTTAATACCTGGACGTGCATTAACCAACTTCATTACTGCATTAACCAAGTTTTTACACTGTATTAACTAAGTTTGATGACTACTAAAAAATATTTTTAATACCTGGAAGTTGCATTAACCACCTTTATTACTGAATTAACCAAGTTTTTACACTACATTAACCAAGTTTGGTGACTGCTAAAAATTATTTTTAATACCTGAATGTTGCATTAACCAACTTCATTACTGCATTAATCAAGTTTTTACACTGCATTAACCAAATTTAGTGACTACTGTGAAATACTGTTGGGTGTAAGTATTAGTGTAATAATTGAGTGTATGAATAACATTACTCTATTTAGTATCACAATATTTATACTGACTAAAATGTACGCGACCTTAATGCAATAGTGTTTTCTAAAATCTTGATACTAGAATAGATTTTGCAAGTATGTTTATTTCAATTTTTTTTTATAGTAACATATTTGTTGAAATTTTTTAAAAAGAATTCAAAAATATAAAAATTGGTTTGAATCATTATTTTTAAATTATTATTTTAAATATTTCATCCTTTTGATATAATTTCCTTTTTATATAAAATTATAAAAAATTACTTAAATTTCAAGCTATTTCAAATAATTTTTTTTTATAAAAAAATTATTTTTGAGATACATTTTTTTTTAAAAATTGTGATTTTAACTATGATTTGAATTTTAATAATGAATATTTATGTTATACAACATCAACACACAAGTGAGAGAGACACCACCACATATTCACCAAAAATCTTAAATTATTAGGTATATGAATTCTCTCGTTTATAAAGTGTCAACCTCCATTTTTCTAAGCAACGTGAGACCTCCAACTGACACTTGTGCCCAACACAAACCACTTAAGTATATTTTCCATCATTTTCTCTATCATAGGCGCTATTCCGACACTTTTTCTAGTAATCATTTCTAATTTTATCCTATCAAGTCTTACCACACATCCATTACAACATCTTCATCTATGTTGTATTTACTTTATTATCTTATTGATTCTTGACCACCAAACATTCTATCGTGTGCAAAGTTGCGGGTCTTACCACAGTTTGATAAAACTTTCCCTTCAGTTTGAATGGTATCTTGAATCACTTAAAACATCTAATGCCTTTCTCAATTTCAACCATTCAGCTTGAATTTGATGGTTTACATTCATTTTTATTTCTCTATTATTCAGTATTACGGATCCAAGATGTTTAAATGTCACTTTAGGTATATATTTATGTTAAGTTTTGATTTATGAAAAACATATTTTAAAAATTTTATAATATTTTGGAAAACATTTTTATAAAAACATTTTTAAAAATACACAATTTTTTTTATTTTTTAAAACTAAAACGAAGGGTTTTATGTATGACTATGAAGTGATATTGTCTAGAAGAATCATAAGTCAATACTACTAGTGATGACAGTACTGAATTAAACTGAGGATGGAAGGATATATCAGCAACCATTCCCATCAATTCTCAGAAGTAATTACCATTTGCTGAATACGACATTTTTGTTGTTTACCAAATGTACACCTTAACGAATTAAATTACTTATATCATTCACCACGTAACTTGGAAGATTGATTACAAATAGTAGTAATAAATAACTCAATCAATTATATTTCTGGACTCACTGAAGTCATTTGTTCATATTTTTTCTTCTCATCTCTTAGCTAGTGGGATGCCATGCTACTGTCTATTTCCTGCCACATGTGTTGGTGGTAAGCTGTCTGTTTCTATATATGTTACAGAGAATTCGAAAAAGGATGGAAAATATTTGAAGCCAAAATTAACATTCGAAATGGACTATATTTTTAGTAAAAAAAATATATAGAAAAATGTTATACTATAGATTATCTAATCAAAAAGTGAAGAGAATTAGACGGACAACTGAGATATTTTCAAAAAATAAGATGGGTGATGTTGTTATCTCAAAATATACACCAAGATAGCTAATCTTAAATAATTAATCTATCAATTTAAACAAAATAATTTCGAAAATTAACAAGAACAAAGATGAATATAGAGAACACACATAAACTTATTTGTCTAATTCAATTTAAATTTATCTATAATGTAGGAGAGAGAAATTCCTTGATCAAAATTCTTCATAAATTTCCATCTTTTCTTTAAAATGACAATGGTATCAATTTATCCATCAACTATCTTGCTGAACTATTCAAATATGAATCACTCTTCAACAAAACTGATCAAGTCCAAGCAATGATTGAATCCTAACATAGATAATGAATTTGCGAGCATACTCACTAGATTGTCTTGTGAGACAACTTTTTCAACCATAATGATCTAGATAACATATGTCAATGTGTTTTGTCTTCTAATCATACACTTGATGATTATTTTAATGGATTATACTTTGAATATCAAAATGTATTTTTACACATTTTTGAGTAATTCATAACTCTCTACTAATACCTCTTAACCAAAAGGCTTTCTTGACTCATTCAACTATAACAATATACTCCACTTGAGTTGTAG